>NW_028288822.1:1689510-1843102 GCF_059628265.1 Tinamus guttatus | reverse complement strand
AATTAGTTTTGACTTCATAAGAATATATCCTCTATCTATCTCCTTTGTTGAGGTGACATTTTCAAAGACAGGACAGGATCAAACATATTGAGAAGTTCTTTTTCTTAATCATATGCAATATTCTACAGTTTTCTTTTCTCTTCTCTATGTTTTCTTTCAAAATAATCTAGTGAACCAACATGACATAGTACTGGGAACACCTGACCTGTGCAGACAGGCTGGTGCTACCTGTTCTGCTACAATCAGTTCAACCAGTGCACCATTCCTATTACTTGCACTCAGAAAACTGTTGAAAGCACAGGCTGGGGAGAAAAAAAAAACACAGTCTTTTGACTTTGTGTGTGTGTGTGTGTGTACTTTAGTGTCCAAAAGGAAAGAAATGTTCTTTTTATAGCCTTATGAGCCACTAAATACATAAGCCTTGATTAATGTATATACTGAGCATATACTGAGCTGAGCAGTTCATGTTTTTGGAAAAGATTGAGGAGAGAGCCAAATGACCCTGTCAAGCCAGGTATCTAAATTGGAAACAAAATCTGTTTTACCAATTTCAATCCATGGGTCTTTCATTACACAAAGATTTTTTGATTTGATGAGAAAAATCATATTCAGTCCTTTGGAATGTATTTCCCATGCTTCAGAATTGTTTACAATAAATAAATCATGTGCTGGATTAACAGAAAGCCCACGGTATTTTTTAGCTTGAGTGTTTACAAAAAGATTCAGCTATTTTTTTTTCCCTTCCAAGAATAACTGAGAGATCAGCTCTGCAATAAAAACAAGAGAGTAACTTTATTTCATCAGATGCAAGGAATCCTCATCAAAGGATTCTACATAAGAATCACCAATCACACAATAAGTTATATAGAAGATGTTAGACTTCAGTGGTTTGACTTCAGCTCTAATTGAATGGGGGATTTTTCTTATCCTCTCAATTTCAAGCATGTTTGTATATGACTCTTCAGTAGTATTCACAGTAGTATTTCAATAATAGGTTCATACTTATTTCTGACAGTACCATAAGATATGTTCATAAGATGATGAATGAAATATATATTTTTCAGTATCAACAACCTTTCTCCCTAAGAGCTTTTTTACCTTGCCCAATAATAACACGAACACTTCTCATGGGGAATGTGTTGATAGATCGCTTGTGCTGAGAGTTTACTGAGCATGTTTTAACCAATCTAGCAGTAAGTATTCATTGAAACAACATCCTTATGGCAGATATAATTATGATAATCCACCAGCTACCAATTCCTTCCAGTTTAGCCAGGTCAATTGCTTTTGGATAGGCTGGCAGTTTTCCATACAGCTGAGGCATTTCTCAGTCATCAAAGCTGAGCAAGTTTGTCACGGATTCATCATCAGGTCAATGACAAAATATACCAGAGAGAGTTTCAATTATATGTTAAAACTATAAAAATATATAGAATTCTGCCTATGTACTCACATCATCTGGGCTGAGAATAGCTTTCAATATTCAGCTATTTTTAAAATTCCAAATAATGAATTATTGATATTATCAACATTAGCCATTTAGCATACTAAATTATACAGAGCATACTAGATTTATTGTGTGACTTTCATTCCACACAATAAAATTCAAACATCATTTTTTAAATATCAAAAAATAAATATCAAAATGCATTTTACCGAAATCTAATAAGCAGAGGAAGTGATTTTTTTTTACAATTATTGTACACAAAACAGAAATTGTAATAGTCTCCATTTTTCTTTATTTAGTTCTGTATTATTTTGCACATTTGTAAGACCACTTTTTCTTTTTGTTACTCATATTTTATCAATAATTTAGTATAAATTTGGTAGCTACTCCAAAAAAGATAAATCAAATTTTATTTGACAAAGACTCAATTATTTAAAGGATCTTTGAGTAATGAGGACTTACAGAAATAACTCCTATTTACTTCCCAATCCTATATCAAAGTCCTCAGATATTATCTTATTTCTTAGAGTTTTTGATTTTTAAGTATGAACAGATATTCAAGGTCTACCTACTGGGTAGGGGGCTTACACTTCCATTTCCATCTTAGAACATATGGCCCTACACTTTCAGCCAATGATGGTTAGAATGGTCTTTTTATTTGATGATCAAAAAGTCTTTTTTTGTCATAGATGTGGGATTTTTTTCTTTTTCTTTTTCTTTTTTTTCTTTTCTTTTTTTTTTTGGTCAATGTCGAGTGGTGATCAGCTTATTAATGAGTCTTCCACCAAAACATTAAGCAAAAGCAAATGCAATTCTTCCTCAGCCATCCAGGCTCTTCTACGTTTTCCCTTTAGTGATGTTTCACTGGCCCTGACATCTTGTGTGCATTCAGTGCTATGGACAGTTTAGCTGTCCCCTGATATTGAAAAACCAATCCTTCACACTGAAATGCTGTGCACAGACTTGACAAGTTCCCTCCTTCACTAGCTCCAGTAATTGCTTAACATAATTTGGTCAGTATATCAAGATAGTACAGTGATGATCTACCTTGATCACCTCACCACACTGTGCCCCTACAGTTCTAGACAGCCAAAGCAGGGTCTCTAACACTGTAAAGAGCCTATTTAAGCTTGAAGAAGTCATCAGGTGGTTAAATACCTAACAATGATCTTTCATTCATATACAATAATCCCAAATACATACCTCCACATCAGCAGTATTCCTGCTACTAACTAAGGAGTGTCAGAGAGAAGAAGAAAGAATCCTAAAATGCCGTGAGATAGATACACATATCTACCTATACAGATAGAGATGAGACAGATAAAGATGCACTCTGTATGTGTGAGTGTGTGTTGGGAGAGGGATATGTATATGTGTGTGTGTGTATATGTAAAATATATATGGAAAGAAATGTCACCAAGTACAGCTGAATACCTTTAAAACTTTCCATGAGGCATCAGCAAGTATTTAACCATCAAACACTCATCTTCAGTGATTTTCTTGGATAATTTTCCTCCTCTATTCCTTCTTTTTTTGTATTTTTGAAAACCTTGTGAAATGAGCAGTGTGCTCTTATGAAGAATTTATACACTGTGCTTTGGAATCATATTTATTATATCCAAATTTTTTATTCTATGAAAAGCCAACTGATCATTACAATATGGTTTTGGGCTCCAGTAACCTCCTGACAAGAAATCTGAGCTCTCAGTAGAGCCAGAAATGTCTTAATGAGGAGATATGTATACTTCATTCAGACAGGCTTTGGGCATAATTTTTGAAATCTGGATCACATGGCAGTATGTGCAGTCTTCACAGCCAGAGTCCCTTGTGCTCTTTCGTCTGATCCTCTAACGTGTGTATTGAGTGGCTTCATGTCTCAGTAAATAGCAAGCACCTGAGGCTTTCCTCAGCATTTTGTTCAATTTGTGTTTTCTAACAACAACATTCTATATAAAGCAAACTGCCTTATAGCCCTAAGCACAATTCTGGTTTAGGAGCCTGGAACTTGGAAATAACATGCTCATTAATCATTTAGAAGCAGTAGGAAATGAGACACATTCAGCTACTACTACTAATTCAGCTACATTGTATTTTAGCCACTTGCTTTAAGACATCATAACCACTTGCTAATGTATATAAACACTATTGAATTTTTAAAAATCACAGCTATTAGATTTGGGTTAGACCCACCTATCAGGCAGTGGATGAAACTTTATCTAACTTGCATATACGAGGAACAAACTGGTGTTTTCAGTTTTACATATCTAGGATGATGAGGTTTTTGTGTGTAAGGATTTTGGCTCTTCAAAGGGTTTAGATCAGTGCAGAGGAGTTAGCACCAGGACACTGATGCTCACTCTACATTAATTCTTTGACTAAAAATAAGCTCTGAAAATAGATATCAATATTTTCTAAACGACTTCCAGTTCAGTTGTTGCATTATAAGCAAATCATCTGTTGAGTAGGAGGCTGCTCTGTGTGACAACACCTAACTATCCAACCATAGCTAGACTATCATCGTTTCCTGGATTTCCATGTGGAATGAGTTCCTCTAGAACTTGCTATCAAGTTCAGAGAGTATTTAAGTGTCTAAACGGAACATAGCACCGACGACCAATATTGAAATCACAAGACGGCTGCTCACTTGCTGCAACTGACTTCCACAGCAGCTACTTTCTGAACACAAAGGTCATACCCTAGTAGCTTGGAGCTAAATCTGTCTTCCCCATCTGAGCAGCTTCAAGTCTTGGTCATGCCTGAATTATTCAGTCAATAAACACAGTCCTCTTGGTTAATTCCCCTGCAGGGCCAGAGTCAGAAGGCTTATGCAGAGGACCAGTGGGCTCCAAAGGAATTAGGGCCTTCTTACAAAATGTGATAATTTATTTTAAAATACAACCAGAGAGGCAATTGGCTGTAGTTCTTTTGCATAAGCCTAAGTGGTTGAAGCACTTTCTGGTACACGCAAGACTCCTCCAATTTCCTTGTGAATATGAGGTATTTCAAACCCACATTGCTCATCTTCGTAGACAGTGCTCTGACTCAGCAGCAGTGTCTTCCTATACTACACTGTGAATTAGCTATGATTTTAAGAAAGACACAGATCTCCTACCATCTCCTCAGAGTTTCCAAGAGTCATAACGGGTAGACCTTTACTGATGTTGGTTCCAAGACTCACAGCTTAATGAATAACTTTGTTAATTATGCCTGGAAATTAAACTAAACTCAGAATTGCCATTTTCAGGAAACAGAAGGGTACCTAAAATCTTAACACTCTGATATTTATCATTCTGATAGGCAAAAACATGATGTTTTGAATCCCTGACATACTGTGTCCAAATCAGTAAAAGCTCTAATTTGCCACAGATATCCAGAATAGTTTCAAATAGGTCAGCATAAACCTTTTCTGCTTCTGAGCTGCAGGTTATATTTCTATCTGTTTCTGGGTGTCTGCATAGCTCAGCCCCCTACTAGACATACAAACCAAAGCTTTTCTCCTCTGTCATCCCACTCTCACTGAGAGCCTCACTGAGAGAGAGGACGGGGACAGAGCAAGGGAACCGGAGTTTGATCAACAAGCTTGATTAGCTGCAAGCAAGCACCCTGTATGAAACCAAAACTCATCATCTCTTTAAGTATAAAACTACAAATAAACTTCAAGCCCAAGAACACCTAATGTGAGTATGAACCACACACAGCAGCCTGTGCGAAGGAAAAGCCCCCTAATTTTGTGCATGTTCAGAACTGAGGGTGTGCATCTTGGAGCAGGAATTAGATATTCCCTGCAGTAGAGGGCAGCAGTATTCATTCACAAGCCAGACAGAACGGTGTACAGTACATATAAATACCAGTGCAGTTGTTAGACAATTCAGGCACAGTGAATGATGTGAAGGAAAAATAGTTTTCCTTGGAATTGAATAGTATTTTTAATATCCTGGTCATAGTACATAATGAACTCACAGAGAGAGATAGGTAGTGAGAGTGTGTAAACCCAACATTAAAATCATCCTACATGTGTTAAAATTAGTACCTTCTTAGGAAATCACCTCAAATTTATGAGTGAACAGAGACTGCAACCACTCATGCTTCATGCAGCAGTACTTGTAATTTAAAAATCTGCAGTATTGAACTTGGGGCTATCCCCACCCCATTAGAAATGAAAGTCTCCTCCAAGCCAGTGGAAACTGGCAATCTTTACTGAGTAGCAACAGCTTATAGAAATATATCTCCATTTGTAATCATTTCAGTGTATGGATGATGACATTCGAAAACATCTGGATCTGATGATGTCCACGGGAGATTCCAAAATGGTAGTGTCTAAATGCGATGATACAATAAATACAAGATGTTTTATTTTAGATTGAAAGAACAGAATAAAGACAAGGGCCGATTTAGATAAAGTCTTCAAACACGGGACTTCAGGTGGCAGAGTGTACGTCTCAACTCCTGGAAATACCTCAAGCAACAGCCACCTTCTGTGAGCTCAATGCAGCCCTGCAGCTGTTCTCCAGCCAAAATTCTTAACAGGCTTGTGATCCTCAAACTATGTGGCCGTAATTCAAAACATTCACCGCTCAACATAATTAAGAGCCAGTCTCTGAGTCCAGAACAATAGTCTGCTCAACCACTAGCACATGGGGGCAAGATGAGACTTTATGTCTTGGCTCATGCTCACAGTTTTTTTTATTTTTTATTTTTTTAGCTTCCACTTGCCTCCTGACAGCACATCCATGGGCAGTTTTTCTGATTACCTTAGACTTTCCTGACCACAGAAGTGGATCCACAGAATTGCTCCAAATGTACCGTCACTCATGAATGCTAAAGGATAATTAAGATCCTTAAATAAATTAAGGATCTCTAACTTGGAGATTGTTCACTTAGATCTCTAAAGGCAAGATGCTCAAAAAAGATGAGGTCTGTTTGGTGGTCTGTTTGGTCCAGCTCCTTTCAGTGTGAAACAGGAGGGGAAGTAGTGGGTTGCGCTCAAACACTGCCGTTGCTTAAACCTCTGATGAGTCAAGGACTATTTCAGCCCTCAGCTTGGCCAAGGGCAGGCTCAGGGACACTTCTGACAGCCAAGAATAGCTTGTATGGAGCAGCCTTGGGCGATTTCTGCTTCCTGCCACATTCCCTATGCCAGCACACACAGACTGAATACAGTAGAGGGTCGTTAAACTGGTCCTACGACACAGTTTTGCCCTGTCAAGCAAATCTCCCAACAGCCTGCAGGGACTTTGCTTTGTTCCAGGGGCTTGGAAGGTGTCCCAGCAGCCCAAGCAAGTCTTACCTTCCTTTGGGAAGAAAAGCTTTCTTGAGACTGAGGTGTGTGATACCACTAACTTGGTCCACACAGAGATTTGTGTAATAAGCTAGTGACAGACATTGTTGTCTAGTCATACAACATGGGTGGAAGGTTTAAGCAAAGAAATGAAGTAAAGCAAAAAATTACCACACACAAAAATGTGCAAGTTACTGGGCCAAAAGTAGAAAGAATAATCATTTTCTATTAGAAAAGAAGCAGAAAGAAGCTCCTCTTCCTACGAGCACTAGACTTTTTTAGAAAGGACTTCCCTCACCTCAAGCTACTGACAAAGACAAAAACCTAAAAAATATTTTCTGCTTTGCAAAATAAAGTCATGCTAAGGAGGGCAGAGACAGAGCATAAAATACATTTTGAAGATTTGAAATCAAAACCATGTGGAGCCTTGTGGAAAAAAAACAGCAGACAGGGGTTAATGAAGAGGAAATCTCAGCAAGGTTCATGTTATACATTTTTTCACTATTTATTCCTTACAAATGGAACAGTTTGCTTCCGCACAGAAACGCTAGTCTCCATAGATTGGGAATTCATACAAAGTAGAGGGGTAAGATGAAGATCTAAACAATCAGCAAAGAAGCTCTGAGTACTCATGATGGCTCCAGCTTCCCAAGAAAGGCAATTGCACTCGGCTCTGGTGGAGGCACACTAACAGGAGCAATGGGACTGTCTTCCTAGAGCTGATTTCCCAGTTTAGCTATGGCTAAAATGCCTGAGTTTCAGTGAGAGCTCTTGCTCAGCTACTGGCAGTCTTGTTCTCTTGTACGATTGCCCTGTAAGGAATACAGAACCTTAAGAACCCTCCAAATTCATAGTGAAAGAGGAATATCACTGCCAAGTTGTTCAATCTGGTGCACTTTCCCAGCAGGCAGGGAAGAACTACCAAAATGCCTCAGCCTGCTCCAGCTGGGCATGCTTTGGGACCTATAATTTGGAGGAATCAAAAAAGTTCTGCTTACAGTTCAAAGCCCTCTACCCTCCCATGGAGCAGTGTTCTTATTAGGTTTCTCTAAATACTGGTCATAAAATCAGCATTATTGGAAAGAAAAAAAACGTAATAGGTAAGCTAAATTTCAGTGAGGTCTTTCTATCCCTTAATTAAGTCTTGTTATCATTATATTAGAAGCCTCTGAAAAAGTCCTTGTAAGACATTCCCAATGAAATTAAGTGTACACCTGCCTTAGCTATTCAAAAATAAGATACATGCTTAGATTACGTCATCCTCCTGTGGATAGCCCAAAAGGAATTAGATCCATCCACTTACAAGTCCTTGGCTCATTTCTACTCAGGAAGCAAAAATTTACAGCCAGGAGCAGCTTTAGGATCTCCAACTTAAATGATACCGTTAGACACCACAGTCATTTTATTAGAACTGTTTCTAGATTACCTGTCTGCTCTGCAGTATATAATGGGACAAGCATTCGGCTTACGTCCACACACGACAGCTCAACTTGCAGAAGGATAAAGTCCCCATTGTAAATGTTAATCTGTATTTTGCTACTGGCGCCAGAGCCACTTCTCCTCATTTCCATTTGTCTGTTGAAGATACCTGTACTAGACATGTGCAAAGAACAGCACTTCAAAGCCCATTTTTTTCTTTGTTTCAGAACTTGAAATCAATGAGTGTTAATTGCCTAAATGCTTATGCACATTTGAGCCAGAGAAATTATATCTGAATACTTTTAAAGTCCAAAGCATGGACTTTAATGTGCCTTAAAGAAATGTTTGTTTTTCTCCTTTTCGGCCTTGAGAATCTTAATCTTAAATATAATGCGTTTGCCCCAAATTCTACCTTTTTATATATATTCTTAAACAGATATTCCAGTGACAAAGCTAGTGTTTGACAGCAGAGTTTATCCTACAACAATTTGTCTTTTTGCATTAACTGTGTGATAAACTATGGAAGAAAGAGGGGCCTCTATTCCAGTTCTCTTATCTACGGCCTGTGGTAAATATTATCAGAAAACTAGTGACCCACTTCCTTCAGTTCCCCATGATAACTTTATTGGATTTGCTTAAACAAACTTGTGTTTCATTCTTCTGCCCACACTAACATATTTGTTTTTAGCAACTGCTGTTGCTAAATTATGTATTTTACAAGTAGACCTATAATAAATGTTTGGGGTCAGATTGGTCTCTGTGTCCCTGTCAGACTGAATTACCATCAAATTACTGTATAATGAATACAGGGAAAGTTCAGAGGAGTGAATGAAGGACTTATGTGTGCGTATCAATTGCAAGCAAAAGAAAGAGAATAGTGAGAATGAGTTTCACTAAAATACACCTGGGTTTGGCCAGTATCAATTGCAAGCAAAAGAAAGAGAATAGTGAGAATGAGTTTCACTAAAATACACCTGGGTTTGGCCACATTGAGGTTATATTTGTTTTCATCAACACACACAGAAATAGTCTTTTTTTCCTATTGTCAAAGCCAGAAGAAAACTTATATGTAAAGCCACACTTCTTTGATTCGAGGTAGCTTGCTGCATGCTACTGAATCTTGCATAAATTAGTTTGCGTAATACTGCTTAAATTCTTCAAGTGAATACACTGGATTAAATATATTTCAAACAATCATTATTTCAATTGTTTACCACTCTAGATGTCAAATTTTTAAGGAATTGTGAATCTAAACTATATGTCTCAAGAGCTTTAGCATTCAGGCACACTGCCACATTCAGTACTCTCCATGCCAGACAACCCTTTCCACTGCAGCCTGGCCAATCTCAGATGCTTCCTGCTCTTTGCTCTTCTATCTCTTTCCTCTTCTAGAGGAACAAGAAACTCTATAGTCTGTGAAAATGTGAATTGCTTTCTCAAGCTGCGAGCATCCAACCACTGTTCTTATTTCAAGTTTGCCCTAGGAAACTAGTCTGTTAGATGGGAGGACAGCACTGCACCAAACACCAGCCAGACGCTCTGATGAAATTATCAGCGTCAAACTTTTAAACCACCCTTCCTTCTCCATCATCCAAAATCAGGTCTCCAGAGTGCTGTGAGATGTATGGAAAAGCCTCTTGGACATCTTTCCTGAAGGGAAAAGAGACACCCAATGTCCTGGATGAGACAGTAGGCACAACCATCACATTTGGGAAACACAGGGGCTTTATCGCAGCCTTCTGAGAAGAGGAGGCAGCAGCTTTCCATGTTGGTCACTGTGTGCTGGAGGCCATGGGAGAGATCGGCAGTTCCTTGCTGACACCACTGATAAGTGCGAGAGAAGGGATTTCTGCATCTGTGGTTTCGCCTCTCCTATCCCAGCACAATCTTCACACGCTTTTGTTGGAGGATGTGAAAGTCAGTAATTCTGCCCCTCCTTTCCCTTTTCCTCTCAACGACTCCAGAGATTGCTTTTTCCTTGCTGCTTTTATCAGTTCCCAGGCTCCACCCTGCTGAGACAGGGGAAGCACACTTTTCTAAGGCTTTGCTTAGGAACCTTTTTAATAGTAACATTCCCTCGCAGTTCCTAAGGGTTCACAGACGGTGCCATCTCTCAGACTTAGTGGTGAGGCCAGGGTCCATTCTGTTAACATTCTGGTTCAAGGCAGTGGAGATAAGCCTTTTCCACAACACAGCTGTTTTCACAGCCCCTTCTGGTTCTCCTTCAGGTACCTCTGTGACATTTCCTCTGCAAAAGCAGCCATATTTTTATCCTATTTGCTTTGCTGAACACTACATATATGTTAAAAAAGAACACTTTGAATACCTGAAAAGTTTTTGCTGCTGAATTCTTGACTTTGGAAGTGGATTATGTCAATGAAGGAATAAGTGAAAACTTAAATAGAACAATAAATTTGGAAAAAGGAAACGTGGAATATAAATTACTATATGTTACACAGTTCTTACATACTCACAGGTTGTTTTAATTCCAGTTTTGTGCACGAAGTCAAAAAATCCATGTACCTAGTCAACTTCCTTTTTAAAATTCTGGCTAAGCTGCACTTTCTGATTGCAAATAAAGCATCGTAAAGCATTTTGTAAATAATATATGCTGACATTATTATAGTTTTCTTAAATATTTTGAAAGCTCGTGTCTGTATCTCTCTTGGTATTTGTCATGGAATAGAGAACAGGGAAGATTAGTGAAAAAAATACAGAAAATAAAAATTCACAAAACATCCTTCCTCTTAAAATAAAGTGGACACATCTTTTTCCCTCTCTTAAGTCAGAATTTAGGTATTACTCAGACAAATACAATCTTCCAAGGGAGAAAGAGAAATGGAGAAAATACCACCTTTTCCAGAAATAAGCCATGTTGCACCTACAGCCTTGGCCTTTCTGGAGGCTCTGACTGACTTCTTGCACTGTGGTTTCATCGACAGCTGTGCTGGAGATCGGGCTGTTGGTTTGAACCCTGTTGCCTCCTCACATGCAGCGCAGCAAAGGGATGGGGAAAAGGAAAGGAGGGACTGTTAATGGGAAAAGTGATATTCGGTGCTCCTTGGCACTTTTTTCTATGCAACTGAATGGGCTATTCTGCCCAGCGCTGCTTTGGATCATAGTTGGTCTGCCAGCATTTTAAGCCTTGCAAAATGGACAATGGCTGAAACCTGTGAGGCTTTGATTTTTATTTTATTAGATGTGTGTTCTGTACACCTGCAGCATAATATAAATTTTTATTGGGAATGGAATGCGTCCATATGAATTCCCCCAAACAGAGTAGCATATAACAAAAATAAGACCCTCCTGAGATTTTGCCAAAATAATTGGAAATCTCATTTTTTTTTAACAGTTTTAAGACCTAGTACCATCTGGCTGCTACTGTTTGTAAGGGATTCAATTCAGTTATGGTAACAAATAGTTACATTTCTTTAACGCAATAACAAACAGTATTTTGAAGCTGAAAAAAGGCAAAACCACCCTGCAGCAAAATAATTGTTACTACAGTAACTCGTGAATAGATCTCACTACTCATACATAGTTGTTTTTAAGCAGATATCATGGAAGTATTTAGCACACTTAGAGTGTTTTTTTTTCTTTTTAAACTTTCATGTTAAATTTCATAAAGAATAAATACGATTATCATGTAAACACAGAAGAGTACATATATGCTTTGTCAGGGCTTTATCTTTATATTTAAAGCTTTAACCCTTCCCTATCTGTGACAATGAAAGAGACTAATATTCTGTGCAGCAGGAAATTTGCACAAATAAAACACTGTCATAAAATCACTGGATATTCCATTACAGCTTCAGAAATAAAAACCAAAGAAAACATGAAACTAAGAATTAGGACTCTAGGATACAGCATAAAATGCGATATCAGCATTTTTCAGAGAAAGTTCCTTACCCTTTTGCAGGTTGACTTCTCATCTCTTGTTGCATGAGTCATTTGGTCCTAACCCTCAGGGTCTGAAAATATCTGTGAAGTACTGTGATATCAAGTGAAACCACCATCTGCATGGCCAACACCAAACCCACAGCAGACTCATGTCTCAATTTTCTTTCATTATTTTAGTCAGCACCTTCTGAAGTAGTGGAAAATTGGGAACAAAGGGCCGTGAATCGGTGCTGAAAGCTGTCCTTCAGGGGGTCCTCAAAAAGACTACAACAAAACAGATCAGTTTTGAGCTTTATTACTGACAATTCCATATGAGAAAGTCATGAAGGTCTTTTAAAATCATGCTGAAACCTTCTTAAGTCACTTAAAAAAAAAAAGATTGTGGCTTTGCATCAACTGCATGGGTTATCCTGGGAGATGTTTGAAATAAGACCTAGTTTTCTCCAGAGACAGTGATTCAGTCCCTTTCACTCCCTGTTCAACTGATTGCTAACTGATGAGACTGACTGATGATACCAATAACATTTTTTTGAAGTGAGCAAAAGATATGCATGCTCACTATTCCCACAGTCTAGCCATTTTACCCAGAGTGTGAAGTAATTCTCAAACTTTTTTTTTTAAGCTTGTACACTTGTTTACTTTTCTGTATACAGAAAGCACATACATGCTTAGGAGTGAATGGAACAGATGTAAAATTAGTTTAGGAAAGGGAAATCAGTCTGAGCATGTGAAAGATAAGAAAGAGATTTCTGATGCATTTAGGAAATACTGTGAGTGTAAATAGCAGGAGCATTAATAGGTGGAAGAATAAAGAAACCATTTGCTTATCTACAAAAGAATATTATTATTTGGTTCATGATCTTAAGAGGGAAGAGTGTATAGGCTACCAAAGCTTCTAAAGGACATGCGGGAGGGAAGTTAATTTCAGAAAGGAGTTCAGGAATGTAGTACAAAGAGCAAATGGAAGCATCCAAGTTCCAAAGGGAGATCATATTAAAAACGTATTACTGTAACTGACATTTTACATCATGCATTTGCAGGCAATCTCATGCTGGCTGTGAAGATTTTCTGTGATCTTAGTTTGTTATCTTCTACGGAGTATCTTATACACTACTTTAGCGCCATAACTAATTGCTTTCCTGAATGAGATTCTTGATGTCCAGCTAAAGAGATGCCCTGGGAATTGGAAACAATATCACTAACACCTTTGAGCACTGAAATAAATATTTGGTCAAGTACAACAAAAATTAGAGACTTTTAAAGGTGATTTGCCTGTTGTAAGGAAGATTTTTAAGTCCCGAGAGGTCATTTGAACCCTTGCCTCCCTGATCACAACATCAAATCTTTTATCTTTTTTTTGTACCATGGGGCTAGACAAAATGTTCTGACCAGGAAGGAAGATGATCTGGGGAAACATTTATTATTATTATTATTATTATTATTATTATTATTATTATTATTATTAGTGATATTTCAATGAAATTAGTTTTGATCCCTTTACAAACAGCATATGTTGAAATATAGACCATGTATCATGATAAGATCCTGGAAGCTATTGCTTATTATCTCTTTGTACTAAAACAAATTTTTCAATGCTCCTTAAGTTCTTTCCATCTTTCCCTTGTTTGGCTTTGTTTTCCCACTGCCTTGTCTGAGATTTGCCTTTTAACTTTCCTCAGGGAAATAAATCTTGCAGTGTAGAGCTTTTACAAAACTCTTGCAACCATGAGCTCAAAATGTTTAGCCAAGCATCTACATGAAATTTTAAACTGAAAGCATGAAATGAAGCTAATGTTCCTGTAATGTTTTATGAACTGAAAGAATCATACAATCATTAAAAAATGTCTGGCATTATGGATGGCAGCAAATCTGAAAGAATTAAGGGGTCTCTGGTGGTCAGTTAACACTGGGCAGAACTGTGTGCCCAAGAGCAGACACAGAAACAGAGCAACAGAAAAGGGCAGACCCTCACTGATGAAAGCAGTAATGACACTCTTTGCTTTTACATTTCTCTATATTTATATTTTGCCCCAAAGTAATTTTATTATAGAAATATAATAGTGTGATTTTAACAGAAAGTGACACTGGCCAATGACCTCAGGTTTGCTGCCCATTCTGGGGCATAATGTTGTTGTACTTGGGGATACAGGGACTGTTCTCTAGAAGGGTTAGCACACATCAGCATCACCAGGGTAACTTGTTTCCCACAGGTAATGATCTGAGCCACATCACACAGGCCTAGAGTCAGGCACTGGTCAATCTATGCAAGTATGGTAAAACTTCCAGCTGCAGTCCCAGATTGGAGAAATAAAAACATGCCCCTGTGGCATCCAAGGGACTCAGCTAACAGCTATGTTGGGTTTTCTTTTACTTCTGTGCTTTTGTCTTATTTAGGAAATTGCAAAAGTGAATGTAGTAAACTAAACTTCTGAAACACAAAGGTAAAATTAAATCTGAATTTCCTTGATGTGGGTGCTTCAATGTGAGGTTTAGTTCAGCTGGAAGCTATAAGCACACAGACTAGCAGTAGAATGGCTTAGGTCTGTCAAGCCTCCTACCATAGCTGAAAAGAATGATTTGAACAGTCTGTTGTTAAAATGTCTGAGGCAGATGTTACTTTTACCACCACAGTCAAAGCAAAGGGTCCTCACTGTTTGACTTTCAAAATCCCCTCTAAGTTCCTCACAGAGACGTAAAATGGTTTGTTTATTAAATCTGTAATTTTACAAAACTTGTGAGGTCCAGAATGAAATGCCTGAATCTCTGCAATCTCCGGTGTGACATATATTTCCTTAATCTCTTTAAGAACATACCTCCTTCAGCCTAACAACAAGTGCTATATTTATAATCTAAGAAGACAGCAAAGATTCTATTCCCTTTCTTTATCATTTCTGCTATATTCATCATAAGTAATTACTGATTTAACCATTTTATTCTTGTGAATACAGGGAATCAGCAGTGAAATTCAACTTCCTTTCACATCTCATTTTAAATGCCTGAACATATTCATACTTATTTGTTGCTTTATTTGTCTCAAATGATTTCAAAGGCATTCTCAAACCTCAAAGGACTCTTTTTTGCCAGCCACAAAAGATTGATCATCATGCAGCAGCAGTAAAACTAAGCACTGCAGAGCAGCTTATGTTGAGAAACACAAGTAAAGGCTTTCCTGAAAACCTTGTTCAGTTAATAGATTTTTTGCTTCCTTCGTAGTCAAATCAACCAGTCACATCTTTGTGTACCAGCTATCAAAAATGGAATAGCAGCCCTGTGGCAACATCAGGAGACAAGGCAGCTAAATGGAAGTATTTTCTCTATTTAAATTTCATCATAGGAAGATAATAAAAGTGGTATCAAAATCAAAGTGAAATAATACAGCCAGACTTCAAGGAAAATACAGAAGACTTCAAGTAAAGCTGTTTTTCCAAAGGGATGTAGGTTGAACCTCCTAACCTGAACCAGCATATAAGAGTTGTGGCAGAAACTCTGAACCCACTGAAGTTGAATTGAGTTTTAGCTCTGGAAGTGCTAAAAACTCAATAAAGCATAATTTAATTCTAGGTGTTCTAAAACATTGTAAAATCTGATAATACTAGACTAAGTGGATTTGCTTCGTCTATCCCAGGTCAGTGACCTTCAGCTGAAACTCTAATAAAATAATGATACAGTCGTGATTTTTTTTTTTTTTTTTTTTTTTTGCTGCTTTGTATTCATCACTGCTCTATGCCTAATGTCATACAGGAGTTTAAAGATGTGAATAGTAGTCTCATGAGATCCAGACTTTCACACACGAGTTGCACATTTCTCTAAATACCACAGTAATCACCAGCTGATTCCCAATGTTTAGAATCACAGCAGCCGGTGGAGACCTAAACTCTGAAGACTGAAAGGATCAACAGATGAGAAGTGTGTAACTACAACATAAGTTAGGAGAAAGTCACCATCAATCCACAAACACCACTGCAATGTCACATGCTGATTGCCCTAATCTGACACTGAACTGACAAAAACCAAATGACCCGCAAGTCAGATGTGCAGCAGTTTGCAGTGTCACTCAAGGTAAGCTGGGAAGAGCAGCATGGGGAGACAGGGCACACAAGCAGAGCAGGGAATTAGCTCATGTAATCAGGCTAATCCCCCCCAAAAGGGAAACAAAACAAAGTGAAAATAAAGCACAGACCGAATCATGCAGAGGAAAAGCTGGTAGACTACTTTCTGGCTGGGTTAACCTCAAAGTGTATGCTAAATAGCATGAAGACACTGAGTAGAGCTTGAGAGAGTACAGCGTTTTGTTTATATTCCATCACTTGTTTGAAAAGGAAAGCAGTAACAGAGCTCCTCGGGATGATGATTTTCTTTCCAAATACCACACGCATTTTTACATGCCCTTACACATAACTGTGTAAAGAAACGGGTAACATAAACACCAAATAATACTCATACATATGTACTGCAACAAGAAGATTCAGACATCTAAACAGAAATACAAGAGCTTCCCAATGACAGGGTTTCCCCTGCAATATTCCTTCATCACCCATGATTTTTAGCATAATTTACATACATACAAAACTGGAAACCCTCATCATACAGTGCACTGCACATTTTTTACTTCCTACAAACCAATACAAAAGGAAATCTTCTTTACTGATTATAAATGAAAAGAAAAAAAAATCTGTTAAAAATTCTAAGTACAGAAGATAATAGTAATCTTGCTGTGTATAAGGATTGCATATCTTGTCTTTAAGTAAGGATAAATGCATATTCTTTACTTAGTATATTAAACAGGAATTAGTACAGCCTTACCAGGAATAATCTCTCCTGAACATATTTAATGAGTTGATTGAACACCTCAATTTAGTTCCTTGAAATCAGTGAAAAGTAGATCTGTTACGTCCAGTTATATCTTGTGGTATCTATATGTCTAACAGAAAGCTTACTTTTGCATATGACAGGGAAGTCACAGAATCAAATACATAGTCCCAAATTTGAAACGTTTCTCTAATAAACAGCTATATTTTAGACCCCAATAAGCAAAAGATCTGAAAAGAAGAGAGGGAGTCCATCAAAGTAATGGAGGTAAAAAGCATGGGATCTGGGGCTTAGTCTTAAAAGATTTTTTTTTCTTTTGAAGCATATCTCTCATTTACTTCTTTTTGAGTTATTCTGTCAATCTTTATTGCACTTAAAAAGTGACATCCTGTTCCTAGGTCTTTCAGCTCTTTTTTAAACGGGCTGTTTTTTCCAGAGAAAAATACATTATATCTGATCCTTCTTTTATTTGCAGTAAAACAGCCAGAAATAGTTTGGGGCTCCATTAACCGGTTCGAGCCACTTAGGTATGGCTGACTCAGGAACTAACAGAGATCAGATAGAAGTTACGTAAACAACATCAATTTTTCCAAACCCCAACCACCCTATGGTTCTCCACTGCCCAAAACCGAAGTCAGGTCCTCAATTATAGTGAGTTCACCCAGAAGCAGCCTGAGCAGAAACTGGAGTAAAACATTATGTGACCTTAGATTTTTTTTTTTAAATGTTATCTTGATTTTATCAAGAAAGAAGCTTGGATATCGTAAGTCCTTTTGGAAGTCTCATTCTGTGCAAGTGCCAGCAGAAGCACAGAAACATTTTGCTGACTGGTACCTCTTTTAATTTTCCGCCAGGTTCTCCCATCTCTGCTTTCTACTTGTATTGCAGTGCTGCTGCTGGAGTCCTGCTCAGGGAGGCTGAAGCGGTGGGAGAAGCAGGTTGCAGCACAGAGTCCTCACTTTCCGTATTTCTGGGGAACCACGCAACAGTTCTGATGAGACGACTCTGGTGATCCCTGGTAAAATAAAAGAAATTTCTGAAAATTTCTTCATACACACTAGTTTTCATGAGTCTATATGAAAAATATCAGTATTGGAAAATACACACCAATATATTATTCATCTCTAATTCCACATGGTTCTGCACGTCCATCCAACACTCAACTTCCCCTAGTCAGAACTACCTCAGTTTTCATAAAGTATATTTGCATTTCATCATATGGAAAGTCCAGCTAGTCCCTGGTAATGGTCAATATAATGTATAAGAAAGAGCATAGAACAAGTTTTAGTGTGAAGTGCTAATTCTTCAAATGCTCTCCAGTATCCAGTAATTTGTTAGATGCAGTGTCTTTTTACTTTTAGAAGGTACTGGACAAACACGCAGAACAAGAACCTAACAGCGCTTCAATTGTATGCAAACTGAAATGTCACTCAGTAGGGAATTCCAATGCTTCACCATAAACTGTGCAAAAAAAGTGTCTTTTGTTCGTTCTGGACCTCCTGCCTGCCAGTTCCATTTTATGTCCTTTAATTCCCGTATCTGTTGTATTCTATAGGGATTGAGTTAGTTTCTGAAGACAATGCATAATTCACAATGGTGGTCTCTAAACTTTCAGATAGAGAAGGAGACCAATAAAATCAATTCTTCGAAGCACTGATATAATACTCAATATTACAGTGTGCTTAGACACATTGCGGTGTTCATTCTCCCCAGTTAGCAGAGTTTCAGTAGCAGTTTAACGGAGAATATCACACCAAGCAGGAGGAAAGCCCCCCAAAATCTGTAAACTATTTATGCCTTTAACAGAACTACTTGAAATCTGAAAGAAAACTTAGGGTTTTGAAAAAGAGCATGGCTTCAAGATGATCTCTTCTGATAGACAATAAGCAAAAAGTATTTTAATAACTCTTGTATTAAGGTCTAATCACTACAATTTTCAGTCCTTCTCCAAATGTAACTGATTTTTCTACATTGTAAGGACTCTATTTCTACAACATACGGTAAGTAGCTGTGTTCAGAAAACACCACCAAGGAACCTTCTGTTGATGGAATCACAGCAATTTTTACAGCCTGGCTTACTTTTACAAGCAGGAGTATCACAGGGGTCACAGACCTGCTTCATGTCATATGGCAACTGAACAAAGTTGGACACACACAGTGAGACATTTAGGTGGCCAGCTGGCACGGGGGGTAGGCACGGCCGTATCAGTTTGCCCACCCACGTAGACGATGTTTTAAAATGAGTAGAAATAGAAATACAACAGTAGTTTTACAGAAAGGTCGAATGATAAATAATTAATCCATTAGATAAATACACTTAAAACAGACAGAAAGGCGAACCTCACAAGCCAAACTTTATCTTACATAAAATTTTCTGGAGCATGTGTTGTTTCCAAATACCATGAATACAAAACATGCAACTTCAAAATAACCCAAACTTTCTTTAGCTTTCATGCAGTTAGTTAAAGTAGTAGAAACCAAATCCAAGTACCTTTTTTACCTTTATGAGACATGCTACATTTTGATATATGAATCCCTTTGCGTCACGAAAACAAATATGATATTTGTATCACGTAGACACATAGACACAGTTTCCTTTAGAACTCAACTACTTTTTCAGTCTTATCATTACTATGATAAAAATTATAATGCTTATATTAGCAAATAGGAAAGTTGCCTGTTAGAAAATTCACTTTGGTAACTGTATATAGCCTCTCGGGAAATTTACCAAAATTTACTTTTTCTTCCTTTATTCTCAAATATTTATTTATGTAATTGTATTGGTTGGAGAAAGCCATATAATTCTTTTTTATAAAATGAAAGTTAATTATAACTTTATACTTTTAAAGCAATAATACACACTTATCATTCCAATTAATGTAACTGTGAACTAGGTAAGAACCCTTAGGAAAATCAGAAATCTAGAGAAAGAGCAGTTAAAAATATTCAGTGTTTTTTATCACTTAATTTAAGAAATTCATACTGTAGCTTCATCTTATCTAGATGATTATGGGAGGTCTACTTAAAAACAAAAAGTAACTTAATCATTCAATAATACATTTTTTTTTTTAAACAAAGATGACAAGTTCAGGAATTTGAACATCACATTGCATACAGATGGCTTTTCCCTTTCCTACATTACTAACATGTTTTATTGTTACATTTCAGTATACAGAGAGAAAAGTTAATGAAGGGCCAGCTAGAACTGATCCTTCTTTTATACTGACCAACTCATAGACAAAATAGCAAAAAGGTTTAGCTAAATTTTTTCCCCTAAGCTTGAGGCAGGTTATCAAAGCTGAAATACCATTGTCCTTCTAATCCCTGTCCAAAGAAGTTACACGGTTCACAAACCAAATTATTGGGTCAGCATGGGCCCCAGAAAAAGGCAGGGAAACAAGTGAAATTAGAGAGTCAAATATCTACACCAACCAATAAATCCATTCTGTTTTTATCCATGTGCTTTGAGACTGATACTTTAAAAAACATGGTTCATTGTATGGGATTTCCTAGGGAGCTTCCCTATGCATTTCCATAATTTTTCTCTAGGTTGTTTTCCTACAGTTTGTATAAATAAATAAATAGTTTTAAAAATACAGCCACTCCGGAGATGTCTCTTAACAGACAAAAATGCACGCTTCTTAACACAGTGTAGAATTAGCCTTTATTTGCAGAAGATATCAGAACTAAGATCTTAATAACATTCAAGAAAGTACTAGACAGTCACAAGCCAGGAAGAACAGGAAAAATATGTTTTCCTAGAGCTATGAAAGAAAAAACCGTAAGTCTCAGAAGACCTGTAAAACCAGGTCAGAGCATAAGGAAAATCTTAGTCACCGAATAGCTACTTGAGTGGTGCAGAAGAGTTTTTGTCCATTCACACAAGACAGCGAGTACTACTTTATCTCAGCCAGAGGGACCCTCTGCATCCCTCCGGGTGGATCTGCAGAGGAATGCAGGTCTGCACTTCGTGTGTGCGGGAGAGACCGGTCCCTCTCGGCCTGAGACATCTGCTCAGCAAATCCTGCTCATCGGATTTTCTGCATGCGCCTTACACAGAGCCTCCTGGGTTTTTAAAATAACTCTGCACAAAGAACTCACGTTTGACTCTCCCAAATCCCAGGTTGAGCTAGGAAGACTGCCAGATACTTGTAATTTTGATTAGAAAATAACAGAGATAATAAAAGGGGAACCACATACTGTTATTTCCCATGCCTTTTTGAGGGAGAGAAATGAATTTCCAGGTTCTGTTTGAGGTTTAGGCATGATTTCACATCAGTTCTGATTTCATCTTTTCTTAGTTTTCACCTGGTTTTGTTAGAATTCCTAAAGTTTTACTTCGTACATTTGCTCACTTGCACTTTATCTCTTCTAAATCGCAGGTAAAGTTTCATTCCTGGCAAGCTACACACAGCTACTGAAGCATGTTAGCAATTAGGGAAGTTCATTCTTTAGCTACGAGAAATAAGAGTTGCAGATCTTCACCCCAGATGAAAATGGATCGCTAGTGTAGCTGACACGTGGCTCTCCAGAGACATTTTCCCACTGGGCACTTTGTCATACCTTATATTGCTTGGGAAGAAAATCTCATATAGAAACAAGAGAGAGTCGTTGATCACAATCACCCGTTCTTCATGAAAAATCACTGTTCACCTCAAGTAAAAGGACACAAAGAACAGCAACAGCCAGATAATCACTTTCACTTTCCTTTCCTGAGCTCCCTCTGAGGACCTTCACTCAGCTTCTTCCTCTGTCTCCCAGCTCATCCCTCACTGCAGCTTTGGATTTTGACCACTGTCACCCCTCTGGATTTTATGCCATGTGTGTGAAGACCATGGCTCTACCTATATGTTTCTTTCTTGTTAACACAAATCAGATGCAACTAAAGTTTTCGACAGTTATGGGAAACAAATGTGAATGGGATCCATATGTTTAGAATAAAACTCAGTATTTTGTTTACATACTTCATGAATTAAGGCACTTTGTTTTCTTCCTAGCTACTGGTGGATTATCTCGAGAACTATCATGTGTGATACCTATTATTGTTGCTATATAAAATTAAATTATCACATGATTAAGGAAGCTACAGGTTTTCTCTACAGGATAATCATATGACAAGAGAAGAACACCTATTAAAAATATGCATATTTGTTCATGGAAGAATAAAAAAAAATGCTTATAGTTTTATCTGCATTATTAATGATTTTGGAACAAATAATGCAAATCCTCTACTGGTGATATGATTTTCAAAATTCACTCTACCCAGAAACCCTTTAGGTTGAGCACTGTTACTCAGTGTGGTAAGGCCACAAGGAATAGAAAATCTTTGATAGAACTAACAGAGAGAGATGTTAAAAATGTATGCTTTAGCATGAGCAGATTCTTCACCAAACAATATTGATTATTATGAGGTTATCCAGCTTTGTTTTTCAAATTTTAAGTTTGATGCCTAAAAAATACCGGTGAGATTATACATTTAGATCATGAAGTTAAATTAGCAATTAAAATTATCTTGCTCAACCTTTGTACATTATTCATTATAATGATTTCTTGTTTGTGTTTATAGTAACAATGAAAGAGTCTTAACTAGACATATAATATCAAATAAAGACCGTTACAACATGTGTGATTGTAAATTGGTGGTAATACATTTTCCATTTCAGCAATTAAAGTGCACTTCCATATCTGGATTGCCTTATACTTTCCACCATGCAAAATTATTTCAAGTTCAACACTTCCATTCTTTGCAGTAATCCTTTTAATGTTCAGCACAGAGAAAGCCAACAAGTCACAAAAGTGTCCTTCCCTTTTACTGTGAAATTTCATCTGCATTTGAAAAAAAACTCCCGGGGCTCTTGGGGCTCTGACCTCAGCCTGGAAGTCTGTAATTTCTAGTGCTCAGCAGCAGGAGAGTTACAAGCTCCTCTGTCTCACGGCTGACCTCTACCGCCACGGCCTCTCACACTGATTTTTAGCAAGCACAACTTTGCAGCTCAAATGGTTGACATCTATGTAAAACATTCCAGAGCTGATTTTTTAATGGTAATGCACAGTGGGATTTTTACATTTGCACATAATGACATTTTGTTCATGTCGGGCTGGATTTTTTTCCATTAAAGAATAAGCACCCCAAAATAGATGTTTGATCCCAGGGAATGTATGTATGTCCTGAATTCAGGATAACCCCTAAATCTTAATATTTTTCCAGTCTAAATCTGATTTGATACTGTTTTAAACAGCTCTTTCCCCCTCGTTAATTTATTTCTCTGTAAGATGGAAATAGCAGTCTTATATGTCAAATGGTGATAAATGCCTTAATATTCTCCAGGTACCTAGCTGGTACATTGACAAATGATCTAAAAAGGGCGAAACATAAATGCGTAATTCTGTACTTAATTCAAGCCTTAAAGATGTGAAAAGGTTTTGCAGTGAATAATGAAAAGTAAGGAGAAATAGGAGGAAATTGCCTAGAATATGTGTGAACATGCAATTAAAGACTGTACTTTAATGCAAAATGCAGATGAACCAGCACTGCACATCCACATACTGTTAGCACTCCTAAATTCACAGAACTCTGCAGATTAATGTTCTTTTAATGTATTTCCAAGTAGTTATGCATAAGGGTATACATAAATTTGAGCACTAAATGAACAATGGGTCAAGCCTTTGCCTAAGCAGATTTACAATATAATAATGATAGGAAATAAAATGTGGATAATAAATGTCTTTTTAACTGAAAATAAATTCCAAAATAATAATCAAATTACTTAGAAAGTTCTAATGAAAAGGATAAATTTGCTTTCCAAGTTAAAATTAAAGCAGTCATTGTCAAAAAGAAAATCATCATCTTAAATGAATTTCGACCAGCTCAGTCAACATCTGCGTTGATCATAAACTATAACGTTGTCCATATGGTCCTACCTTTACCTTCTCACCATTGCGATGATCCATTGAGACATTATCCGATGCCATGCATTCCCTCTGGCTGTATCTCCTCTATCCCCTTCGTGATCTTCCAGGTAAGACCTGGCCCACCAGTTATCCATACCGCATGAATGTGAATACACATTGGTGCTCCTAGGTGTGACAAACAGCACTTGCGTCCAACCAGCCTACCGTGTAGGAGGCCAGGGACATCCTGGCCCTGAAATGAGGCCGAAGGGAGTCAAACTGATCCTCACTTAAGTGTTTTGAACAAGAACAGATGACCCAAATTCAAATATGCACCTCACAGGAGAGGAGAACTCAAGCACAGCTACAGTCCAGATATAAACTAGATATAAACTCTTTTCACTCAAAGACCTCTCAAAGTTGTCCACTCTATTCCTGCTCACCACTTACAGACACCAGAGTTTGCTACGTGATGCATATTATTAGAAGAGATCTTCAGCTGATGTTAATTCAGCTCAGTTAATTCAGAGCTACAGTGAAGGAAAGGAACAAAGGGTAAAATAAATAAAAATAATGAAACAGTTGCTCAGTTGGTGTAATTGCATTGGCTTCAATAGAACTACACTAATTTCCAGCAGCTGGAGTTCTGGCTCTTCATTTGTATTTATTTTACCTCCTGTTCTTAATTTCCTACCCTCTCATTTGTTTGTTATTTTCACATCCTATGGTGGTTTCATCTGTAGTGTAATTTCTCTGAGGAACCATGCTTTTTATTTTTTTTTCAAACCATGAATGGTGGGGTACAAAGTAAATCCATTCCATAATATATGATGGGTAGGAGAGAGGTGGGGAGGCCTGCACAAGGTATAAGACAGTAGAGAAATGGAACAAAAAATATATCCAAATCTTCCTCCATGTATATGTTCTTCCTTTGGCAGGATCTTACTTCATTTACACTGCTCGTTGTCCAATTTGCATTTTAAAATTCATAATCTGGGAGTGAATGCTTTTGCCCAGATGTTTGTACAGCCTTCATATGTTTTTGGGGAAACTTGCTCTGGTCCCTTAAAAATGTGGTTACTTAACAGACATGTTTCTTAATGAATATCATTTAAATTGAATGTGCAACCCCCTCTGCTCCATTTGAGTAAGATTTGGCTGGACAATGAGCAAAGTGCCATTTGAAAAATACCATAGGAGTTTCTGTTGCCTCAGCTGCTGCTGGTATGGCAGTTTTCCAATATATTCATCAGATATTTCGATCACCAAATAACACTGAAGTATGCCAGCATGTCACACAAAGCAGCGTTTTACTTTCCCTTTACTTCCACCTTCTCTGTTCTTCCAAGGCTTCGTTGCCTCTACACAGAGGAAATTGACTTTTCAGGCCAAGATCTATTAAGATTTTTTTTTTAAGATACAGATTGCTATTTGGCCAAAATCACGACAAAAAACATATATATTCATTTTCTGCCAATGGATAAAGATAATGTCCTGAACAGTGACTTGACACACGTCACAGTAATTACATTTCATGGTTTCTAAAGTAGGAGTTACAGGTTTCCTCTGTAAGCCTCATTCGTTATCAAAGTGGTGGAATTCTGTACTATCGTTAAAATTCTAAATACAAATAGCTATTAAACACTTGTACATTTTAGCCCTATAGTTAGGCAAAAGTGTTTATAACTTGCAAAATAACGTACTGTCTGCTAAGTGGAAATACCAACCCTTTATAAAAAATAGGAATTTAAATAAGCTCTAAATCATTCTGTCACCTACTTTCACAAAGATCGGCTATAGTTACTACTGAAAAGATTTTCATGTAAATATGCTATAAACATTTTCTAAGTAGGTTTCAGTTTCCTTATATATAACATTACATTAAGGCATACTTTACAGAATATTAAGGCATAATTTTCAGAATATCATCCACCTAGGTTATACTGATACAGCAGTGTCAGTGAATCAAAATTTTTAAAAGATATCTTGTAGAAGAAAGACTGAAGGCTGAGGAATCTGGTGCTCCAGGTCAGAAATGAGGCAAGCTGATTGGGAAATATGAACTACATTTCTCTCTCTCTCTCTCTCAAAAAAAAAAAAAAAAAAGAAAGCTTTTTGCTCCTGAATCAGTTATTTTTGAGGTATCTCATAAGAACACATGGATGATATAGGAAGCAAAATTCATCCTAACTGGATTGCATTGCATTACTGCAGATGAAACTCACCAAAAATCCCCCTGAAATTAAGCTAGCACTCATGTAAGGATTTAACAAGACAGGAGGTCAAAGACTGGGTTGAAGACGGAAGTTGAAATGGAAGTTGTATAATTTGTTCTGAGGACTATTACAGGGCCAGTAGTTAATGAGTTTAGTCCAGCAGTAAATCAGGAGAGGTCTAAAAGCAAAGGAACTAAAGAACTCTATGTTGTCTATAGGCTTACTCTTGTATTTCAGGAGCTTTCACTTTGAAAGTCATTAGAGTAGATGAATTTGTTAAAACAAAACCTCAAGGGATTTGATATTTTATTATCAGACAGGAAGAAGAATCTTCAGTGCAGACTAAATTTATTCAGTTTATGATTTCTCTGAAAGGCCTTTGTATACACATATTTATATATATCTACTATGAGAAGTCTTTCTATAAGAAAAGATATAAACATACTTTACCAGTAATTCATTAAAATTTATAACATCTTTATACTCTAACTATCTTCATTAAAACATTCCTAAAAATAACTGGTTTTATTATTGACATAAAAATGACTATCAGATTTAGAATTTATTCCTCTTATCTCCGTTATTTTGTGTTGGAGAGGTCTGCACGGATTTCTAATGTTAGCACTCATGAAAATCTCAGTCTTAAAATCCCTGGTGAGACAGACATTGTTTTCCTGGGATGAAGCCCACCTAAATGAGAACAGACAGATCTGGTGAAGGAGGAGACAGGAAACCTAGGAGTTAATTGGTTTTTCAGGTTTGTTTTATTCTGGGTTTGTCTGCTACTTTTATAGTCTTTCAAAAATCACATCTTATTGATCATTATCAAAAGCTCAGCCATAAATTTATCTTGACATTACTTACCCAAGACCTCTAAATTAAGTTTATTGCATGGAAATTACTGTATGCTTCATACTTATATATAGATTTTCATAAGGCAAAACAAAAAAAAAGAAAAAAGAAAAACAAAACTAAAAAGAAACACTAAAAGCCTATAAAACCTAAAAAAATATTCAATGCAGCTTCTTGTTTTCAAATTAATAATTCTGAAATAAAATGGAATTTATTGAACAATGATCCTTCATCTTAAGGACAGGCTAGGAAGTGTTCCTCCAATTTTAATATAAGAAATAAAATTTTAATAATAATACAATGTTAAGTTTTAAGATTCCAGTACAATTTTCATGAAACTCAGACACAAATTACTGTGACTAAAGGATAAAGAGTTTACTTGTAAGTTATTAATTCCATTGTCAGCAACCTTTTTTTCCTTTGCATGCTTATTTTTACTGTTCTAAAAAAAATTATCTGTGAAGCAAAAATATAACAAATGCTAAAATGATTTGTCTTTTTTATTATAAATTCCTTTCACACATAGAAAACACTGAAAATATAGTTAATAATGTGTATTTCACAATTGCTAACTTACTCTTTTTAAACATCATTTTGCATTGTCAGGTAAAAATTGCAGATATCAACTAAGTTAAAATAAGAACTTGTCCCATTTGACTTGATCTGGCCACTTAATCAGCACTCGTTTAAAGACTCTTCCATTTATGGGGCACTGCATTTACAAGCTATTTTACAGAGGAATAATAAGGATCCTAGATTATTTCAGGCCTATGTAATGTGCAAAATGCAAGTATAGTGATAAAGCAGATTCTGTGGGGAAAGAATCAATTTATTATAATGACAACATGTATTTTTACTATTTTCATTAATTTTTTAAGTATTTTATTTAGTAGCATTTTCATTAATATTTATTAAATAGTTTATTTTTTGGTTTATTTATTATCTACCATTAGATGTCTAAAAACCCTTCACTGCCACAAAATAAAACACACTGTTTCTGTAAAGTAAGTGTTATTTTACTGTAGTATGTTTGTTTGTTTCTTTTGTTTTTAATATTTGTATTCTTTATAGCTGAAATACATGGAGTAAAACAAGGAGGAGTACTTATATATTTTAGGTCCTTTTTTGTTTTTCCCAATATAGAACTTTTTTTTTGATAGCGTTTATTATTTACCCATTCAGCACTGCATGAATTTTGACCCATTATGGGGGCTAAGGAGGTGCTGAGGACTGTAAATGCACATACTTTCAGTTTGTCTTCATGCCTTTTGCCCAGATTGCATTGTTTGTAAGAAGATGTAATAAGTGCAAATTTTCCCCCATTGCAATACCTATGGACACCTAAAATCTGGTAGAAAATGAGAGTAAGTAGATCAACAAACTTTAAGGAGCAGATTTGCTGTCTGTTAGTGTTGCAGATAAAAGAATTGAAAACATATTCTAAAAATGTAAAGGACTCTCTTCAATTGAGTTTTAAATCTTCAGAGTATTGAAAATCAAGCCCATAATCCTTCTGTTTATAGCCTAAGTAGCACGAGTTGTCTTTTATCAGAAATAAATACACTTTTGGAAACAATTTTGAAAACAGGCAAATGAAGCAAATGAAAAACACACAAAGAAAAAAGATATTCATGAACGCTGAATACAGTTTTTTGAATTTCAGTTTTTTAAAACTGAACTTTCAGACAATGCCGCAAGTATCTCTTTAAACAATGGGGAAACATCTGAAAATACTCTTTTTTCTTCTCTTTCAAACAATATACAAAACACCCTTCAACAAATACATGTCTCTACAGTCATACAACAGTTTTGAATTACAAGCTGCATTCTCTAAGTGTTACAAAAAAACCATTGTATTTGGCAGCATTAAATTAAATTAAATTGGCCTAGGATGTGTACTAGTCAAAGCAAAACTATTTGGTCAACCACACATAGAAAACTGTTTACCCATGATTAATATGTGCTATGTTCATCATGGGTGAGCAGCACGTGTAGACAGATAAAGGGCCAAGCGCTAGCTTACCTCCAGGATCTGCAAATTGTCCCCAGGCAGCTACACACACATTTCTTCCCAGCACAGAGAGGTGAAAGAACAGATCATTTCTGACTACAAACCAATTCCATTTGCCAAATAAGTTCCTCAGATTTAAAACTCTTTTTTCCTTGCCACCTTCCAGTCTCCCATTGCCAACTTTGTTGACATCAGTTCTGCTTGACAGGGCCAAAGTTTTATGTTCACTTAATTACTACATGAAGTAGAAGAAACTCAGGGCCATAATCCTCAAGTCCCCTGGAAATAACACTAGTTGCATTTCATTTTAAATCTACAGACCTCCAAAATTATTGTTGAAAGCACATGAAAACCACAAAAAGAAAAATACTTAGGGAAGAGGAAAGAAAGGTGGACAGAATTCTAATATATTAACATTCTCTCCCCTTGTCAATATCTGGAGTCAAGAATTGGATAGAAATGAGTCTACAGTGCTAGAGAAATAAACTTTCTATTGATTGAAATAACTGCTGCAACATGGACCGTAATAATATATGCCCTGTAATAACATGGCATAGTCCTGAGACTACATCTCCACGCTGTTTTGTGGGCACCATCTCTGTGTCAATGTTATTGTTCCCCATGGAAAAAGGTGCATGAAAGATTTCGATGGTCATCCTTCTTTTTATCAAATTTTTAAATGTTCATGCTTGAGTTCTCTCAAACTGTAATTCCTACACATCTAAGGGGCATAAAATAGCATAAATGTGTACTCACTAAAAGGGGCTCACATCACTACTGTTCTTGCTGATGTTAAGATAAAATATAAACTCAGTATCCTGGAAAGTCTGAATTTACAGAAATCATAAAAATAATCCAAAATGGGGGAATTAGTGGATCTGCTGCATCATATGACAGTAATTAAAGAATCTGTAAATGCATATCCTAAAAGGATGCACAGAACACCTTCGGCATCCTAAGAATCAACTTTGTTTGCATTTTTCGCATGAATATTCATTATGTCTTAGGAAACCCTTCTCACTATTCACCAGTTCTTTTCCAAAAGGCTGATTCATTGCCAACAAGTTTTTCTGACTACCCTGAATGCCAGTTTTTAGGTGTGGTACTTCAATATACCTCCAACAAGATCATATTATTTCAAATTTAAGTGTAAAAGCATCCTCCTTCCATTTCTGTGGTGCCTGGGAAACAGTCCAAATAAAATCCAGGATTGTACTATCCACATTCTGCAAGCATTTTCCAATCTTCTTTTTTTTTTTTTTTTCCCACAAATACTATAGCCAAATAACTTCTAGACAAATTAGCAACAACCACTCATCTAGAAGAAAAAAAAAAAAAAAAGTTAACATTTTGCTGTGTCAAAATTCTGGGAAGAAAATGGATGAGGAGAAGGGAAAGCTTTCTGTCAAATATCTGCTTTTCTTGTAGATCATGCAGAGACACCTATTTCACCTCCCTGCAGCTAAAGTTGCTTGGTGTTGTGATAATAGAGCATTGCACCTTTGTGCACCTTTAAGAAGGTGAGCCAATAAAATCAGAAATATACACATCCCTTATAATTCATATGAAACTGTTTAGCTACAAAATATTAGCATTCCTCTTTAACTCTAGCCATAATCTGTTCTTTTTAGCGCAAAGCTTGGATCACTTCGGAATTTTTCATCCCAGTTCCTTGTCCTCTAACGTGCCAGCCAAGCAGGCTTTTCAGTAGACCCTGTGTGTGTTTGGGTCACAGAGAAAGAAAAATCAATCCCTCAGCTTTTCATGTTATTGACAGTTTGGGATTGTGCTGAGTGCTGTTCGTATGAACATTCCAGCGCATGCAATTATTGTTCTCCTTTGAGTTTTTGTTGTTACTAGTCAGGGCCACTGGTATTTGGACTTCTTCATAGACTTGAATAAAAAAGAATAATTAGAGGCTTGTTCCTGTTTCTATTTAAGTTAATGAAACTTTTGCCGCTATGTCAGTAGGGTCCTGAGCCCTCAAGGATACATTTTCAGAATATTCAGCTTTGGCTTTTGAAGTTTCACATGGTTCAACTCAAAAGTTGTGCCAGTTGGCAGGAACAATTTTTGAAATTCTTGCTTCCATTCCAAAATTCACATTCCAAAGATTGCAAAGAGTTCAGAGTAAGAAGAAAAATCTTTACTAACTACAGAATCCTTTTCCCCTTTTATTCCATATTACCTGCTCTTTACTAGGAGTTTACCACTCAGATTGCACAAGTTGCCTATCAAAAATATAGGAGTTGGCTTTTGTCTCTTAATATTCTCACCATTCTCTGGCTAAAGATATTACCTGAAATAAGCCACTCCCTAGAACAAGAATATTCATGTTTGACAGGACCACCTTCTACATGTACCATCTACTCACAAGGTGTATTCAGTCAGTGGAAAGCTCTTCTACTTAACCACCAAAATGTACTGTCCCTACACCCTTGCTCTAGAATGATCATATGCATAATTTTCTATGACCCACATTCTCACCCAGCATTAATAGAAAAATATTATACTTCTACAGAAGTGTGAATAGTGATTTACACTGTATGAAGAAGTCACTTTCTCATGAGAATGGTTTGTGCAATCATTTCTACTCTGGGAATAGAATGATGTTCTCTCATGATGCCAAGGAAAATACTATGGCTGCTGCAGCAAGGGTGAAACAGCTCTCACTGGGGAAGTTGGCATGTTATTTCTTTTGAAAAAACAAAACAAAACTTCATAACTCTCTGAAAACGGACTCAGTATTTGGTGAAACATTAAGGACTCTTTGGAAAATCTGCTTTGCTTCATAAGAAGTTACTCCGAATGTGGTTCAAAATATGTTTTTCTAACTAAAGAGAAACGTGTGGTACATATGAAAAAAATACAGAAAACCATGAAAGATATCTTTGTTAAATGTCAGTGATATGTGTCTGTTATTCTTCTGTCTTGCAAGCTAATAAACTTAAGACCAGTTGCTTTACAGACATCATAGTTATTAGCTCTCAGTAGAAAATAGTGTACCACAGGGAATTTACAGTATAAGAAAAATGCTCTTAAATATTTGGGGCCATCTGAGCCATACAGTGTAAGTGTTTTCTGGCAGTAGAGGTGTTATTGTTGCCATAGTCCTGCCACATGATGTTAGTTATTCTCCAAAGTAAAATGTAGTTTTCCTATTAAAGAGCTCTGCCTAAGCCCAACAGCAAGTACCATGATTTAGTTCTCATACCTGGCTTGGAAGAGATGGATTTCAGGAATGTGCAGCAGTGGTAAGGGAAAAGAGGGAAACTGCAATTTGAGGTTTAAATAAAGGAGGTGGACGGAAATACAAAGACATTTCATCATGTTAAGGAAAACTAGAATAGTTAAAGGACAGTTTTAGTGATAGCAAAGACTGCAGAATATAAACTTGTGACTTCCGTCTTTCAGAAAGAAGACATCCAATAACCAAAACAGGACAACATGAAAACAAATATGCAAGGAGGCATTTAACCCTCTTTTTTTTTTTTTTTTTCATGTAGCCTTGTTTTGGCTCTTAGGTGTGTTCTGATTTTTTTCTTAAGTGTAATTTGAATCTAGTTATTGAAAATACAAATTGGTAGTAAAAACAGCTGCTATTGAAACACTAACAGCCAGACTACATGGTGATTATTGGGATATAGCAACCACCTTCCAGACAGAAAAATAAACATGAAATCGTATTTTTGAAACCCCCAACAATGTCTGCCTACACACATTCCTGGCTTTAAACTCTGGTTTTAATAATATGATTCTGCATTAAAACTTGACAAAATTGCTTCATCCTTTATTCCAGGGGACCTATATTGAATTTGAGATTTTATGAGTGTAAGTAGATTAGACCTGCAGTGTTATTTTTAGTCATGTACTTCTTCATGAGTAAAGGTCTCTTTAGATCCAAACCAGGTGCAGACCAGCTGCTTTGTGTGTCTCTGAAAGTGACCCGAAAATGAACAAAAAAAAAAAAAAAAAAAAAAGGCAGATCCCTATCTTTGAATAACAGCATTTGTGTGTCATGCAATTAGTCCATGTTATTCTTTTGCAACATTTTTCCATAACTAAAAATTTTCTCATTCTTGGTGGGCTCTTCAAATAAGGTCGAAGCAGTGCGATAGGATCTGCCTGACTGTTTTGTGCAGAGCTTTCAAGCAGTGCCTCTGTCACCGCACACAGCGGCGGTGAGAGCAGCTCGCTGCTTTCTGAACGGACACGCTGGCTTGGGGGCAACGAGAGAAGAGGCTCCGTCCTTGGAGCAAGCACGTGGGCAGTTTTATATCTGTGCAATGGAAGAAGGGGGGCGAGTTTCCCACTATTCCCCCTCCTCTGGCCTACTGTCATGGGCAGACACCATCTGTACATGCTGACGGAGCTATGCAATAGCAGGGTCAGTTTAAAAAACAGCAAATCGTGCCAAGCAAAACAGCCTTTTAAAAGAAGGGCTGTAAATCCTAACGGGGTCAGTGTCTCCTTGATCATAAACAAACGATAAAGATTAATATTAGCATTTAAAGTTGTGCATGGGAGGGCAAGAATTGCCTTAAGGAGAACTACAATACTTAGAAATAAGTTCAACTTCATTTTAAAAATCTCTTAGTGATCAGCAAGTTGTAGCCTCTGAATAAAAGTTGGATAAAATATTTAATTGAGAAAATACTACACAGCTGGAAAGTGAGAAAAAAATAGAGAAATTAACCTGTATCACTTGAGTCTGAAGTCTGAGAGATTCATATGACAGAAAAATGAAGGAGGAAAATCTAATGTGAAACATGTTCACTGAGTAAGACAAATGCTGATTGGGCAATATCAAAAGCAGTCGTGGTGTGACAGTGGAAACCCAATTAAATAATTGTGACATGGCACCAAAATAATCCATGTGGATTGGGGTCTGTGACGTCACTAGATGGGACAGTGATGTAAAAGCTCCTCACTGAGCTGTAACTGCGCTGACAGCTTTGGTGACCTGCCAAAGGGTGGATATGTGTATTACTTAATGCTTCTACATACCTTGCCCTTATAATCGCAGCCCATAGCTCAGCTTTCCCTCCTGCCATTGCTGCTGGCTGATCTTGATCAGACACATCCCATGCTATGGCATAGATAAGCGTACATTGGCTTTGCGCACTCCATAGTTTCCTGACATTCTCCATTCCCTATACTTCTCCTCTTCATGTCTCCAACCTTAAAAAGAAAACAAAAAAATCTGATAAAAAATGGCTTCTGCTAGACAGGGAAAGTGTTTACTAAAGGCATTCTGTACTGTAGCTCTCAACTCCATAGAAACATGAATGAAGCATCTATTCATTTTTACTGTTAAGGGCAGAATAACTTCTGACCTTCTACAGCTGTCCTTCCTCTCCTCTGAAAGACTAGGCAGTACTTGTATTGGGAACAGATACATGATTTAATGTTTCAAATACGTTAAAGATATTAAAGACAGATAACTTTGAAGGATAGCACGTATATATTGTAAACACATTTTCACCTTTAAAAGAGTAATTCCAGTGCAGCTGATAGCATCCTGCAAATTAGTAGCACACCAAAAATCCCTCGAAGGGAGCAGGATCCAGCAGCACTAAACTCAGGTTAACTTTGTAGTACTGGACCCTTGATCAAAGACATGATTGCTACATTGCTCCATACCAAGATCTAGCGATGCAAAAATCTTTCGTTATGCGACTCCACAAAAGACGGGTACACTAAAAAGGTGTCAGCTCTCAACAACTGGAATCCCAGAACATGGCATGCACCAGGAACAAACTCAGGTGTACATTACGCTAGTTTGTTTCCTTTAGACCTATTCCTAAAATATAAATCACCATTCTTGGTATATAGATCAATTTTGATGCATTGTGTTGCAATCTAGATGGGTAAAATATCACGTCTATTAATGTTTCCCACATTGGCATGGGATGAGAAATTGCTTTGCATGCTTGAGAATATGAAAAAGGCAAAATCCAAAAGGAGAGGAAAAAAAAAAGACATATACTTTCTTTTTTCATTTTTCATGACTTTTTTCTTGAACAAGAAATTCACTTTTCATTTTTCCTGCTCATCTGAATCACTTAAAATGTTGTCACCTATGCCAGCGAGATGCTGTCAAGATATTAGATGAAAAAAACTTATCATAATCCATGAGCCACTCATTTGTTTTCACTGTGACTGCCAACAATGACTCAAATTAGTTTTAATTGCGCTAGTATTTAGATACCAGTAATTCAGCCTCCATTTAATGTGTACTTTTGTTACTGTGTTTGAATCAGTGATCTAGAGCTAATGGATTAAATAGGCTTTTTGCTGAAGTCTGATCAATCTATCACTAATACAACTATTAAAAAAAAAGTAGAAGAAATACTTCAAATTTCAATATGACTTTTTAATGACCTTATCCATTCCTAATTTCTGCAGCCTTCTTACTTTCAGGTCACTCTAATGTCTAAAGCAATGATATTGAGCAGCAATGGGTTATCTCTGGTGTCTACAATCCATTCCATTTGGTTTGCTCTCTTTTTTTTTTAAAGCAGCTGTGAAAGTAATTGCTGGTGGAAACGCATGGACACAGTGAGCACTTGCATTGCCAGGGCTGCATTAGACCATGCGGTTAACTTGAATCGCATGTGTTTGGATTCCTTGTCTTAATTTTGAACCCACAACATAAAGAGAGCATATTTCCTGACTCCCACATCATTAATTGCAATCACTGTTATCCAAATAATCTGCTTCATAGATAAAAATGGTTTTAAAAAAAGTTGGGAGAGACACAATAGATCAGCTAACAATAGGCCAGCTGATCATTTAGGAAAACTAATAAAAAACTAGTGACATATTAATAAACCATTCCCACTCCTGGCTTGTCAAGGATTTGGACTGTGAAGTAGAACAAATCCAAAATCCCTCTGCTAAATTTTACTGACACTGAAATCTATAGGAACTCTGATTCTTGTGTAGGGCGATGGGTCAGTTCAGTGAGTTCAGCCAAGCACTAAGGCCTGAAATTTGGCGTCAGAAACCCTGACGTGCCTCCATCTCTGGACAACTGCAAGGGCTTACACCAAATGCTGTGAACAGCCCAAGCACAAGCATCCAAATGGGTATGGAATGGAATAAGAAGCTGCATTATGCTTTAACTATAAAGATGATGTTACCTTCTGCCTTACACAGATTTCCTATGTGACAAACATCAGAACTAAACAGTTGCAATATTCAGCACATTTTTATCCAGATAAATATTGAAAACATATTTAATGCAATATTGAAGGGATTACGGAATTCAGAAAAGGGAAAGTCTGACTAATGCTGCAGCTGTGCGGCATTCCAGAGAATCCAAGCCATTGCCAGCATTTATTAGCCACTCAGCCTTTGACAATAAACAATCTGCAGCTCATGATCATATATCCAGACAGATAGATGTATGATGCGATTTACATAGCCACATTAACACTGTCCTGTTTATGTGCAGTGAATATTGTCTACCATTAGCTTTAATTCAGAGAGGCTTTTACAAAAGATGCAGCCCAATACTGTTTTCATTTTCTTTAACAACTATTGACAAATAAAATATGACCTGTTCTCTTATAAATTCACCTCTGTTTTCTGGAAGAGCTACTGTGGGCAGAATTTCATGAAGATTGTTATTGCTGACATTGTTCTGCTGACAAGTTTCATTCATTTTACAGAACCACCCCCTCACAGACCTTAGACCACTTTAGATCAGATATCATATCTTGCCCATAATATTTGGAATACAGAATAAAAATCAAACTACTTAAAGTTATGATAGCATAATCCTATTCATTTAATCAGGAAACAGGTTTTCACCCAACATATTAAGTGTGCTTTGAGGAAGAACATAGCAGTGGAAATTATCATTTTAATATTTCTCCAGAGGAAAAAGTACAACATTAGGAATAGCAAAGAAATCATCATGATAATGCTGTCCTGTCAAATCAGCCAAATTAAAAATTCAGGGATTATTATCCATCATTTCTTGAATAGGTAGTACTAATTTTGTGAAGTCTCTTCTGGTTAAGCCTGCACTTCACATTGCAATCAGATCACAAGGCACAAACAACACGGACTAAGACGATCACCTCTCTTACCTGCAGTCATCACTATATTATAAATTTCACTTAGGGGCCTTATTTACATTTGGTGCCTGGTTCAGAAGAGGAAGAAAAGGATTAATTGCCAGTAACTGCAGAAAACTCTGAACTATATGAAAGTGCTTTGTTTTCGGGAAATACCTGGTTTGCACAGGATATGCTCAAGGGTTTACAACACGTGAGCCAAGACACTTACGGAGACAAGACATAGCCTTAAAACTGGAACAATACCAGTCAAAATGCACCACAGATCAGTAGTTCTGAGACTGGTCTGAACAAGAGAAGAACAGTGAGTTTTGTAAAGGAAAAGACAAGGAAGAAAATGCATCAGTGCTTACCAAGCAGTAAGCTATGCAAAAGAGCTTCTTGTTTAAAAACAAAAATATGTTTTTTCAGTACACAAAATAATTATTTGTGCCCCTTTCTCACTCTTTCAGTGAATGAAGACTGAAAAACTACTCGTATTATTCAGTCCAGTTCTTGCTGAAGTTCAGCATATCAGATAAAAAACCCTCAAATAATAAATAACAAGGAAGAGCTTGTCAGTTGGAGAGTGTTTTATTGTGGTGCCTTGCTAAGACAGTTTTATAAATATCCATTTATAAAAATCCAAGAACAAGTGGAAAAAGCAACAGAATCCATGTAATATGTGGAAGGATTAGAGTAAGAATAATATATCTACTTGCATTTATATTCAACACTGTGGAACATTAAATAAAATGGGAAAATATTCCAAAAACATATTTTACATTACCAAGGAATTTTCCCTTCATTGTTCCCTACCTCCAGCACATTCAGGCTACCAGAAATGATGATTCTCAAAAGGGGCTTGAGCAGTTAGGAGGCTATTCAACACCAGCGGGTCCCAGGGTTCAAGTGGGACCCCCCTACCCAGACAACTCAAGCTGGAAGACACAGAGTCCATGACCTGCCGCAGTGTGCAGTGCAAAACTTTGCTTTAAGGCAAAGCAAGCTAAGCAATGGTGCACCCTGGAATGGCTTTTAGAGTGAAGAGACAAGCATCTCAAACACGTGTAATGTGGCAGGAGCACGATGAGCAGCTCTGGCTGCTGTTTTCAACAGTCATCCCAAACTGCCTGCCCTTCTCAGTCACCAAAAAGGCACCAAAAGGCACTAAAAAGGAGGAAATTATCATAACAGACTCGCTCAGATATGCCCGTGAGCAGGAATTACAAAGAGTTGAAATCGTATGGACGTGGATCCTTTCAGCAACAGCACAGAAGAGCAACTTTATTTTCAAGCATTTAGTTAGTGAAGTAGACAGACTTGTACAATTAGCCCTACGTTTTTTCAATGTCATAATAATAGTTCTACTCATGAGAAGATCTGACTTTCTGCTTTTGTTCTGCATCTAGTTTTAGTAAAAAACAAAGATAATTAAGAGCTAATCCCAGTTTCCAAATACCTCTAAGATTCACTTTAGAACCAGGAATGTCAGAAATGACTCCACATTAACTCTGTTCACACAGAGCCGTCTCTCTTGAAGCTGAGCTAGGGAGAAAAATTTTGTACTCAGAACTGGTATATTTTACAGAAGGTAGTTACTTTTGTGGTTAGCTATTTTCTGAAAAATTAATAAAATAAATATTGTCAGGATATTGTCATTTCAACCTGAACTTGCTCAATGGCACAAAGCTGACAGTCAACCACAAATACACACTATCATATTGTCATGATAAACCATAACACTAGTAGTCCTTGCATACTCTTTTATTAACTACTGAATAACAGAGCAAATCTAAAAAAACAAAAGACCATCCCAACACATTTACTACAATTTCACTATTTTGAATACAACTCTACCCTGAAGAAGCAGGATACCACCCCCGAGTTGGTTCATGTTGAGTTCCAATTAAAAAACATAGTTGGAGTATATGCTATTGCTTATAGCAAGAAAAGGACTATCGCTGAACTGAGATTATCAAACCTGAGAGAGCTGCTGGAATCAATGATCTCCAATTGCAAGTTTACCACGGTGGTCTGATCCAGAGGGCATTTATTACTGTATAAGGAGTGTTGGCCCAAGGGACGAGACAAAACTCTATAAATACATTTTTCATTTATGAGTGCAGTGATAACCCAGACAGTCAACTAAGATCCTTTAACAACAACAAAAAAATCATTCATTTCTTTGGTCTTTTGTTAAATCTTTTTGATGCTTCACAGAGGTTAGGAAAAGCTGTGGTCAGGGATCAGGAGCTCAGATTCAGCTGCCTGCAGGTGATAGTCATATAAAAGATAAAAGGACCAAAATACCATAAAACATGCAAGCAATAAAAATGAACACTGGCAGAGAATTATGAAAAATAAGCAAAGCAAGAGGTACACAATTCAAGTTGCATGCTTTGCTTAAAGGAGGTACAGAATAAATCTTCTTTTCCATTTTAAATCACTCAAAAAAAATTAACAGGTGAGTGGTGAAAACTAAGGTAACATTATAAGGCAAAAGTATATAAGCAATAGCTCTTAGCTTGTCTTTTCCAGAATAAAGGATAATATTTGCAAGCAAGTTTTTATCTATAGCAGCTGCCTAAAATGTAGGATCCTAAATCCATGCTTCCTGAAGAAATTCTATCATTTTTTCAGCATGCTGAACTATTGGCTTCTTTTCACTCTTGAAATCATGTCAGTTATTTCTGTCTATAATATGGTTTTACTATAGCCTTTTCTAAAAACAAAACAAAAACTCAACAGGTTTGCAAGCTTTGTGTTTGGCTTTTCTTAATGAAATGCTGCTGAGCTTCTCTGCTTCTACTTCTAATTACTTGGTTATGAGCAGAGTTCACTGTGGTTTTGAACATCATTAGTGCTTTAAATTAAAACTCAACCAGATTCTCAGGATAACCTTTACTTGCTGAATTAAGAAACTGGTGATAAGGCCAAACAGGACTGTGGGAAGGAGTTGATATTTCTTTATATACTTCTGGGCGATTGTTTCCACCCCTTTTTTTTTTTTTTTTCAATCTACAGCATCAAAATCACATGACAAGAAACCTCTGCAGAGTTCATGGTTGATTTTCTGAATAATACCAGGCAAGTAATGTACAGATTTTATTCCTCATTCCTTCCACTTAATTTTAGGCCACTGCATTGGAGGACAAGTCACTCCAAGCACCTTCTTAAGGTGTTTCAGCCCACTTATATTTCATAGCCTTTTAGCAATTCCCACAACCCTCCACTGGAGAGAATCCCAGCTCTTATAGCTCAGTTGAAGCCTCTGCCTAAAATTAGGTTAGATGAAACAGGCCAGAGGCTTGGAGTGGACTTCAAAAGAAGTCTTGCCATTGAAAAGGTGGCTTGAAAGATCCTCTTCTCCCCATTTCTCTCTCCTTAGTTTAGGACATAATAATTCTTCTTTAGCCATAGAATTCCTTAGTGATTCAAAGACATATATTTCAATAAGCAGAGAAGTAGATAGGATGATGTTAAGCATGTTATCAGTTGGCTTTTCCTGAGAAAATCAGTTCATTGGACCTACTATCCCATTTGAAGTTTGAACACTTCAAAGGATTTGGAGTAAGTCTGAAGATGAAAAGCAGGATGCAAATGTTAAAGAAATTATGTGTATTTCCTATTTCATTAAAAATACTTTGCCCTGCTAAAGCATGTTATGTATTTATTCTGAATATAAAAGTCTTCCTAGCTGAAAAAAAAAGAAAGAAAAAAAAAAGAAAAAAAAGATAGGCTAGGTATAAAAGTTTTTCTCAGAATAATCAGACCTGCTCAGAACAGCTATCTCTGTAGTTGGTAGAACAGAAACAGAAACATTCTTTTTCACATGATTCTGTATTTTTATCTATGGCCCTGATGGGACTTGGGACCTAGAAATACTACAGTAAGGTAAACATAAAATAATAGCATTATGTGCACATTTTTGAGCCTACAAAATGGATGCCTATTTGCAGGAATTCATAATTTATCTCACTGAACAGCTGATTACCATATTAAATACAAGGAGGCCTCCATATTTACATAACATGAAGTAATTTCTATTAGAAAAAGAAACAAATGTTCCTGCTACCACAGGAGACATCATTCCCTCACACTTGCAATTCACTAGCATTCCTTTGGCCACTACAGGATTCATTTGCTGGGAAAAGTGACATGAAGAACTATTTAATGACGCTCCCTTAATATACCTTTAATATGACTTAGCAGCTGGCAATACGAAGGAAAAACAGCACTACACGCAACCAGATGGCTCCCCATGAGCAGCTAACAAGTATTCCGCAGACCAGCAGTGAGGGCAACCACGGCATTTGAACACGTTATCCTCTCCCACACAAGCCCAGTCACAAAATATGGAAAGCCTGGCTTGAAAGTAAGTGTTAACTGGGAGCAGACGTATCATAAATGCTTTGGAGATGGTGCCACATCAGCAAGTCTGTACACATAACTGCTTCTCAGATGCAGAAATACTGCTCCTCTGATTCTGCTCTCTGGGACAATTTGTCCACAGGTTAGCTGGCTACGTCACCAACTGCCACCTCAAAGCAATATGGGAATCTCTGAGTCATATTAGGTCTGTTGAGTTCATTAATTAGGAAATAAATAAAAAAACTACATATGCAAAGTAAAGTTCTGAATCATTTTGAAGAGCTGTATCAAATGTAAGCTATTTACGTGACAAATTAAACTCTGAGGCAGGGATGTTCAAAGCTTCATGAGGACCACAGGTGACCCACTTCAATTACCATTAAATGGAAAATGTCTCCATATTTTATGTTTGGAGGGGAGGGGGTTCTATTCCTGCTACAGTTGAGTGAAAACAGATTTCAGCTTCACTTCTGTAGGAGGATTAGACCTTTCATGAGACCTGACTAACCTGATTTCATTTCTTCTTATTGTTCTTTGTACAATCTCTGTCAAAAAAATATAACCTCATAGTACTGACACCTGATGTACTCAAAACAGAGAGATATCCTGCCTTGCTTTGACCTTGTCATATCCTGCAAAGATCCACTAGGTTAATCCAGGGTTAGTAGGACTCAGGTCTGGCTTACAGCAGAACATTCTGCTCTGAAAGTGGATAGGAAGAAATGTCCAGAAGCGTTATTTATAAATGAAGATAAGTGCTGGCTAACTCTCCTGCCTTATGCTTATATCATCTAATTACTTTGGCATGGTGTTTCACTCTTTCATGTTCCAAGTCTGCTTTATGCTCTAGCAATTCACATCATTCTCTTTTCTATCTCTTACATTTTCTTTCCCTTCCCTTTTGATATACCATTAAAATCCTAAGTAAACTGAGCCTTAGGAGTTTATATACGCTCTGTGTTAGATATCTTTTGCTCACGATTTTCAACCAACACTATATATACATACATACATAAATACGTATATAGACTACAAGACATGATATGGTATTGGGCATGCTTTGAGCATGATTTCCCAAACCTTTTTGCTAACTCCAAAGCACCTCAAAAGTAAATAAATCAGGTACCATCTTGTACAGACTGGAATACCATTTGCAGAATTGCATTCTCTAGCTTCCCTAAAAGTTGAATTTGCTAGAACCGTTTTCCTTAACTGCTCTGAAAGAAGAAAGAGCCCAAGTTAATACAGTAGTCCAGTCAGAGCAATTACTGGCATACAGACGTTTGCATCAGATGGAGCTCTTATTGATGGGGCAAGACAAGTAACTCAATTAAAAGCAGATCACAGAAAAGCTGGAAGACCAAAAGTGACTTTCAGTCATGAAGAGAAAAAATAGGCAAGTCCCCCAAATTTGTGTGCAGTTGTTCGATGTAAAAATAGGGTGCTGTCTACAGCAGGGTCCTCACCATGACTTCTGACCAGGTTCCTACTGCTGCATTTAAACAATGCTTTTGCAGAGGAAGCCTGTATATCCAATGAATGCCAGCTTCTCCAGCATATTAAATTAGATCTTCAAATTGCAACATAATACATGGCTTGTATGTACTCTTAAAATTTGTAGGCAAGAAGCTTCTTTCTCCGTCTCAACATCTGAAAATCTTTGAAACCTAACAGGATTTACAACTGCTTCAACAGCTTGAGCTGCTTAGCACTAAAAAAAAAATTCTTTCACCCTCATGACCTATATTGTCCTCTTCTTTTTGATTCAGCTGAATCTTTGTGCCGTATTTCCATGGACTATATTTGAATGGAAGTAGTAAAGCTACATAAATGTAAAGCACATTTTCTAATCCTGAGTTGAGGTAATGAGTAAAATTCCTCACTCAAATTGACTAATTACAGTGGATTAAAAAAGGAAAAATCCCTCCCTTCAAAGAAAGAAAATCAGTAGGTACCTGGCAAATAGATCATTTTTAATTATAAATATTTTACTAAACTATTACTAATATGAGATTTAGAAAAAAGATTAAAAATGTGATTTAAATCTTCTTTGCATCAGTTTTTAAAACCAGTCTTTTAGTCTTTAGTTCTTCTTGCATAGACAAATGGGGGTTTCTGAGCAACATTAATATATTAAAAATAGATCAGTAGCAAGGGAACCGTTGATCTACAGAATTATCAATTAGAAAGTTAAAATCAGGAAAGTGAAGATGCTTTGAAGATTTAATAGTAACTTAATTTATTCCCATTACTAATTTTCATCGCATGAAATAGAAAACATGAAACAAAAAAGCATGCATGCTTTGCCATGATTCTTGAAATAATTATCTTCCTATGAGTCCTGAGATGTATATTATTGCTTATTTAACTATGTAGTACATGCATTCCTTAGAAAATTTAGGCAAAGTCTGTAAGAGGTACATTTGTGACCTGTAATAATATATTTGGAGCTAAGGTTTTATGAAAAAAAAAAAAAAAGGTAAGTTTTGAAGTATTTAACTAAATTTCCTCTTCAAATTTCCTCAAAAGTTTCTCTCAGCTTGGAGTAAGAACAGAGTGGAGAGTATCATTCCAGTTCAGCTTTTTTTCTTTACTTCTATTTACCATTTTGATGGGAATTAAATGTAATGCACTGGGCAAATCTGATCATTTTGTGATTACACACAGTGGCCTGCTGCTCACACTGAAATAACGAAACCTCAACCTTCCTTTACACAGGATTAAAGATGCTATTTTCAAACCTAAGCATTCTACTCAAAATGAGCAAAATGTAGCACACTGACATGGCACTCGCGTGTGCAAAGGTATGCATAAGTTGTAGGCTTCCATACAGGCGCCTGCAATACAGGTTGGCAACTTCCTGATGGTGACTTAGCTTGGGAAACATGATCCTAGCTTCATCCTATTAGGTACAACTATTACTGTGAAGCTCAGTATAATTAACTAATCCCAGTAGTTACTTTTAGCCTATAGTGTAGAAGACATTTCTGAACAAGCTGAAAATGAATATACAGGTCAGAAAAAAAAAAAAAAAAAAAAAAACAGGTATTGTTCATGGAGCACTTGAAACAGTTACAAGCCAAAGAATTTTGACTTGGCATGAAAGACAGATTGGGCAAAAATGCTACCAAAACAAAACAGTGTTTTGTCAAATAATTTTTAAAAAACATACCATGTAAATCAAAACAAGAGTAATATAAACTATATCTGCACATTATAAACTTCCAGAGGGCAGGTCCCAACAGCCGCAGCAGCCTCTGGCCCTGCTCCATCGCAGGTGCCCGTCCTGGCCCTGCACGGAGCTGTGGTGCCCACAGATGCAACGTGGGCATCTGCATGCACGACAAGGCCAGAGAGGGGAAATGGGAGCAAAGGCCTCCTGAGGAGTGCTAAGCCAGTGTGCTTATTAAGCACACCGCCCTACACCGCTCTTCTCTCTCGCAGCTACCACATGTGATGGAAAAGGTCCAAGTCAAACACTCCCACCAGAGCATGCTCCAGGAGAGATGGCGGGGCCGTGGCTCCGTCAATACCCTGCAGTCCCACTCCCTGTGTCTTTGTGCAGTTCAAAGGCCTGGCAGCAGCCCACGCGAGGCCGGCCGCGAGCAGCGGGGCGCTCCCGGTGGCAAACAGGACCCTCCCCCAGAGCCCCCGCGCACACAGCACCGGGATCCTCAGAAGGACGGAAAAGAGCCAGCTCCTGTCTGCCCCACGAAAACCCGCGACAGGATCTGCCAACTGGAGGACCTTGCTTTACTCACAGCAGCCACATGAAAGGGGTTAGGCTGTTTATCTTAGCTCATTTAAGGAACCGGTGATAAGCCTGCCACAAAAAAATTTCCTCTTCTCCCCAAAGCTGGCACGCACGTCCAAAGACAGAGGCTCTGATTTCATTTTAAGCACGGTTAGTTGCAGCCGTATCACGCAGCGGATGGGTTTTCTCATTCTACCAGATTACTTCTGCTCCCTAAAAGCATGATGTGAATACTGAAAAATTCCTGCCGAGAGGCACCGCTGCCTCTCCGAGGGGAAGCGCAGGCCACATCCTTGACAAACGCACCCAACACGGCAGCAAGAGCGCTCCAAAAGAGACACTGCAGCCCACAGCGAGCAGGGGACAAGGCTGAGCCAGGGCAGCTGCCAAGGTTTCATTTCTCCTCCGTCACTTCCCCCTTGTGCTCAGTCATATTTGCCTGTCAGCGGTGAAGCTGGTGTCGAGATGTGTGTGACCTGAGCAGCCTCTTCTCCTGCTCCCTTCGTACGAGGCTTTCCCTGAGCTGCTTTTGCCGGCAGGAAGTCTCTGACAGTAGCAAAGACAGGATTCAAGCAGAAAGCCAGTGATTACACTAACTGTAGAAAGTCCCCCCACACTTTTTTCCTTTTTTTTTTCCAAAGAGCAATTCAAAGAACCATAGAATAACTTAGGTTGGAAAGGATTCCTGGAGGTCCCCTGTGTACTGCTCTGCTTGAGCAAGTCCAGCTTCAAGTTTAGCTTGGGTAGCTTGGCACTGGCTCAGAGCAGTTTTGAGTATCTCCAAGGATGGAGACAACCACTCTGGGTAGTTCCTTCCTACACTTAGCCACTCTCACTGTGAAGACATTTTTCCTCCAATCTAATCAGTGTTTTCTCTATTGCAACTTATGATCATTGCCTGCATCCTTCTGCTACCTCCAAAATGAATTTTGCTCCATCATCTCCATAGACAGTCACTGAAGGCAGTCATGAGCTCCCTCCATACTCCAAGATGGGATCCCAAAAGTTGCCAAATAGGGAGGAAAGATCATTTCTCTCAATCTGCTGGCCACTCAGTCCAATATTACCACAAAGGTGATCTGCGGACTCCTGTTCAGATTCCTCTGCAAATGTGAGCACTGGCAGTGAACCATCTCAGGTGCCTGCTTTCTATGCAAACACATGACATTGATATTTAAAAAATACATAAAAAGATGTAGATACTTTTTTTAAAAAATTATTTTGCTATTGTGAAATAATATTTTGCTGTTCTCGCAGCATTTTTACTTCTCCCACTAGGCTCACTGAAGCTAATAGGACTACTGACTATGTAGCTGTATTACATAAAGACATAAGACTGGATCCTAACTACTGAATATGAGGATGGCCTATTTCTTTGTCAGGGAATGACAGTAACAAAGAAAAGCAAAGATACAGTAAACAAAAATTTATATTCCTCTTCTCCATAACTTAATTTCGGCTGAGGCTATTTGGCCATGCAATACTGTTGATAATTAAAAACTTATCGTACTCCATTTAGATCAGAATAGTATTCATGTGGTTTTCTTTTTTCTTTTTTTTTTTTTTTTTTAATTTTGTCACAACTTAGAGACTGATGGCTGCCCCCAGTGCTGTTTATTATGTAGCCAGATTCTGTAGTTTTGTTGCATTAGTTTTCTGGGCTCACCGGATTCTTCACAGGGTTTGAAAGTCAATGAGTGCAATTTTCTCGCTCCTAAACGCAAAGCATTATAAGGAGTGAAGCAAATGCTTCTGAATCTGATGAATGCAGGATAGTGACTCGGCTAATGAGAGGTCTACCTGCTGGAGGCAGTTGGGCATATGTGGCTAAAGAACTTTGGAAGCAGACTTGATAATAGAGGGATGAGTGAAAGGCACTCATGGACACGCTTGATCCCTGGCAGTTACAGAAAGACTCAATTTTTGGCAAAGATATAAATGCAACTGAAAAGACAATTGTTTTCATATTTGTAGAAAGATACATAATTTTCAGATTCAGAAGAACCATTATTTTCAGCACAATCATTTTTCCTCTTGAAAAGTAGGTTATATTACCACATTCACTTCTGACTTCACAGCCCTCGGCACCCATAATTCAATTTTCCCGTCTTAAAAAATTGCTGAGGTCTCAATGCTGATATCTCAGCAAACATAATATTTCATTTCTAACTGTATCCTGTTTAGTCTGGATTTGTTCATGCTCACAAGCAGATTTGAAATATAGCCTTGCAGATAATCAGCAATGAACACACAAAAGCGACAGACCATAATTTCATAGTTTTCATGGGAGATAACATGAGATATTTCACAAAAGCTTGCCATATCATGTGATTGTGCCAATTTCCCTCTCTCACTAAGATAGAGTTATTCTTACTGCAAGATACTAGGAGATGCCATTATAAATCTTCCAGTATCTTGCAAATGTACAATTACTCTTCACAAGTGCCCAGATGGGGATTATATCTCATTATATCAAGTGCAATGCAAAAAACAAATGTCTGCCTGTAATTAACGGGGTTGGAAACTTCAAGAACAGATCTACTGATGAAAAAAACACAAATGGTCAGAGTTTCGGCTTGAATAGCAACACAGATGACTGGATGTTTATCTTAACCTTGTCCAAAGTTTGCAGGCATCCTGAGAATGCAAAACCGGACGGAAACACAAGAATAACTTTCCCTGTAAGATCTCCATTGGTCCTTTGTCTACGTTTCTACTTGTTAGAAATACATCCAAAATCATTCTTTCCTTATCAAAAAACAAAACAACAACAAAAAAACCCAGCTTTTTACATCATAAGGATATAAAAAGGTCCACGGTCCATTGCAGCAGAAGCATAAATTTGTTCGTGTTCTAGGAGTGAACTCATCAACACCTAGACCTGTTGTTTGCTTACATTGGCACAGCGCTGCCAGGTTCCCAATCACAAATCATTATCAGCTTTTCCAGAAAAAAATATTCTCGTTGTTCCTATCTGGAACTTTAAAACATGCCACTGTATAACTATTTCCTTCCTTTACTACTACAGTGTTCTGTGAAAAAAAAATGTTATCCCGAGACTATCTTGCTCAAGAACCACTGAAAAACTTTACAGTATTTCAACTTCATTCGCCACACTAATTCACTTGGCAAAACAAATGCCTTCAGCTGACATACTCAGAAGTATGCCTAAGACCACTCTACATGCTTATGTCTTCCTCCCTTAAGTTTTCTGCAACGTTATTAGCTGAACAGGTTCAGTTGAATATATATTCAGACATAATTTTACTGCAATGACTTTTAATATGAGTTACAGAACTTTACAGAACAGAACTTTACATTTGTAGATATTTTTTCTCCTCCTGACATCTTATCTAAAGAAAATTGTACCTGAATAAAATGATTTTCATTGTCTAATAAACATTTTCATTAGATAAACCAAGAGTTGATAGAGTTGATTTAGTTCTAAAAAAAAAAAATAAAGTACTTTGAGAGGTGTTTTCAGTTCTTGATGAGTATTAGTCTTGAGGTAGGCAGCCTCTCATTTCAAGCCCTGGGAGAAGTCAGATCAGATTTTTAAGCTGTGAAGTGAAAACAGCTGAAATTTTTCATTCAAGAAAAAATATCTTTATGAAAAGAAGGCTTCATAGTTATGATCCTATCAATTTCTCTGTCATTCTCAGACATGCTGTGAAGGAAAAACAAAAGCAATTCCTTTTCCTTTCTGTTCAAAGAGGAAAAGGAGCCCAAAAGAGGAGGGTGGGTAAATGTTATTTACCTACATTTAACTTCAGTCTCAGTCCTGTCATTCAGCAGTCAATGTCAGTATCACGCACTTATTAACTGACTTCCATTTAGCAAATCCTTTCAACCCTTGCTGATGCATGTTGTAAACACCGAAAGCAGAGTTTGTAGAACAAGTAACCAGGAAAACCACTGCTTGGCCTCTTTTCCCCTCCAGCTCCCAAAATCTGTCTTGAAAATGTTTAAAAACTGCTGCAAAGCTGCTGTGTGAATAGATTCCACTTCCTAAACAGGACATCATTAAGAGATCATGAACAATAGGAGCCACACTGGCCTTCTTTAGATGGATGCCCCCTGTTTCAGAGACAGCATTCTGAAAAAAAAAAAAAAAGCAAAAAAAGCAAAAAAAAAAAAAAAAAAAAAAAAAAAAGACCACCCACCTGCCACATCCATCGCCCTCAGCTTTCTTCTGAGTGAAAAACGACCATATGAGGTCCAGGCTCATGATGCCTGGACTTTCTGCAGCCCAGAGAGGATTTGCCCTGCAATTGCTCCCTGGGGCAGCAGCTGCTGCTCAGTGGTGCCTCTCTCACCTGGGGTCAACTGCAACCCCTGCAGACCTGATTCTGACTTACCAGTTTGCCCTTCTGACTTTTTTTTTCCTTGTATTTTGTTCCATGTAGCCTGCGAGTAATCGATTTTCTCTCTCTACATAGTGTTTAGAATGCAGACCTCAGGTTTTCTTCCTACAGCATTTCCAGCTTGCTTAGCCCCACTCACTGTAATTCTGTGCTTGTAATTTGTGTCTTGCACTGTGCTCTTATTAGAAAAGATGAAATGGCTGCATTAATTGGCTCTAATACATGCCCTTGAAAGATCAGTGTTGTTCTATGTGTGGGAATACCAAAGCTGACAGGATTTGCCAGCACTTAATTTTCACTTGAACCATTTGGTAGATGATTTAATTCTGACCACATGTAACCCTTTAGAAAAGGGTTATTGTTATTATTAGAAAATAATAACAAAAATAATATGCTGAATAATGTGAAATAAATACACCAAAATACTTTTACATCACTGAGGCTGCTTACTCTCTCTTTTGTTCTGTGACATTTGGTAGAGGATAAGAAGCATTTGTGCTATATTATTTATGCAGCTTGTTAAGGAGATTATGACATCTGGGAGAATATGACAGTGTATATTTATCAAGAAATACGCAATCCTGAAATGATGCTCGGACCTGTTAAAGGGTAGTGAGTTAACAAGTCTCTGCCTAAGATTGATTAAGAAATATTACCTAGAGTTAATGGTATGCTTTTGCTTTCACTAAAAGCAATAAAATGCAAACCAGAATAAAACTTTGACTGTATTACCATGAAATATATATATATTTTTACAGTAGAATACTTGAATGTGTTCATTTTTACATCCTGCTAGACTCCTTAAAAAAATCAGCCTGAAGTTTAGAGGTTTTGGCCATTGTGTTTAAGAGATATTAGCAGGCAGGTTGTAAATATGGTCCTTTCTCCCTCTCTCTGTCTGTTAATAACATTATAACAACAAGAAGAGCCAAACTGTGTTTATTAACGTACTCGCGTATTGTTCAACTTTAAATCTTATATTACTTTTTTTCTAACAAAGCCAGTTGAATATACTTCTAGCAGATGACTAAGCACTTAAATGCAGACTTACCTTTTCTCTGGCAAGCTGACCCCTTGACATCAACAGAAATATGTAGCAGCAGAACAAGCCAGAAATAACAACATATTTTGCATTAAAAAAAGCAAGATAGAATTACTCCCAAATAAGTGCCCCCTCCCCCTAATAATGTATATATTTTTTTTTCTTATGAAAAGGAGAAGCATACAGAATGATCTGTTTTCCTGTATGTATGCCAGGAAAGCTCCTGCCATTTGCCAGAAAGCAAACTTATAACAGTGAAAAAGGTGGCTTCAATGAGCACAAGAAGGGAGCAATAAAAACAACAAAATGATTATTAGCTGCCTGGTAGGTAGCAATTATAGCCATAAAACTGCTACCATTTACTCATTCATTTATAGCAAAAGAAAAATAGAAAATGATGATGAGATAGTTCTAAGCATTTTTAATCGTTTGAGAAGCTCATCATGTCCAAGAGAGCTTTTAAGGGTGAACGCACAAAAGGACTCCTTGGAAAATTAGACAAATGGCCAGTCGACCACATTCTTCAAGGTAACCTGGTGAAGACAATTTTACGTGCATAGAAAGGGAGGGAGAAGAAGGTTTGATTTTTTATGAGTGAGGAATTCAGAAATGCTTCTCAAACAAATAAAAATATCAGTAACTATTGGAGAGCCATGCAATTAAACTCAATATTTGGATTCACTAACACCAGATACATCAATGCCCAATGCCCTGTAGGCACATCAACAGCTGTGAACTTCCTCCTGTGCCACAAAGGAGTCTGCGAAGGTGCCAGAGATTACATGGTATAGCCGTGCCTGAATGCTTTCTGTGTGGAAGTAGAGGCCAAGAGAAGATAAAGAAACATGGTGCCTTCAATGGCAGTGCTGAAAAATTCTTTTAGTATTTTTAGTGTATTTTTGCTCATCACCAGTAGGATAAGAAGAAGAGAAAGTATTCCTAATTATCTTAATTAGGAATTAGTCTAGAAAACCAAAGCTAGCTGAGTTTATTACTGAAGTTAATATCCAGTAACTAGGTCATATTATCCCAAATTACTACAGAGTCTGCAAAGTCCCTTAAGGAAAATGTCCTTCTATATTATCACAGGACATAAAGAAAATCTGGGATGTGTCTAGTTCAGTAAGGGGTTGAAGAAAAGAGAATTTAACTCAGAAATTAAAGACTAGATGTTTTTATCTACGGAGAAGTTTAGTGCAGCAGGTAAGCAGGAAGGGGACACCAGTGACATTCTTGGCTTCAGTGATTCTTCAGATGAGACTTGATTTGCTACACACGCCTCTCCTCAAACATATTTCCTCGTCTTGGTATGGGGAGTCTTGGTAATTGGCAGAGGAGCTAGCTCTGGCATTGGCATCTTCATGTGGGCTAAGCAAATTTTTAAAAAGTGCAGATAACAGAAGTCCTTATTATTTCAGCATCTTACAACTGCTTTCTGTCAGTGATTGTATTCTAGCACACCATGAAGTAGCTCTTGCTGGAGACCTCTGAGGCTGTATAATATTTTCAGTTGATAAACACCAAGAATCAAACAGGAAGGACATGTTTGTATGCCCTACAGACAACTCTTGAGACAAAGGCTGCCTCTAATCAGCAATTAAAGGGTGCTAAGGTCCTGAGCCCACAATTTCTAACACCCACCAGGCCTATGCTATTACCTTCAGTACAGTATGGATCGCTCAAATACAACACATTAGAAGGATGAATGCTAGCACTGGTTTGCTCCCAACTTGGAATCATAAGCATCTGAAGTTCTACAGTTCAGATACAGCCAAAGATGGTTTATTTGAAGTTAAGGTATGGACTGGTATATGTTGACCTAAGAAGCTGACACATCTCATATGCAATTAGAGAGCCTCTGATTCCAGCTATGTATATAGCAATCCACAGCACAGAAGACTTATTTCAGCTTATCAATACTACATCAGGCTTTTCTTTCATTGAAAGAAAAAAACACTCAAAAATAACAAAAATACCTTAAGGCAGCCATTAGACAGGCAAGGTAGTACATTTTCCATTGTTGTTTTACATAGTGGAAAGGTCAGCAGCTCCTCTGCCAGTGGAAGAGCAACGCTTTACTCTGCACTAAGAGGTTATTCAGACTTGAGAAACACTTGCTCTGTGTGTAAATTTACATTTCCAGCTGTAAAGTTTCCACTTAATTTTCTGTTGAGCTACTTTCTTTGCAGATTCATTACAAGGCCAAATTATCTACTCCGGATGGGAAAAAAGTATTTTTAAGGTGGGACTATGTATGTATAAGGTTATTCATTATTCATTTTGGTTTATGTTTTCTTGTAATCAACATTGTTAACAGTGCTACTAATATACCATTTATTGAAAAAAAAACAGTATTTTCAAACTACATTCTGCTTTGCAAATGTATCTTTTCTCAATAAACTAGTTATAAGTCAAAACGACATGCATCATCAGCTTTTAAAAATAAAAATAAAGCTGTTTTCCAAACCGTTTCTCTCACACTAGAACAAGTTTGAGAGCAGTGTAGTTTCCATTTTGCATGGTAGAGATGCAGTAACCAATTGGAAGGCAGTTGCTGCCAGGAACATTTGGTGTCAATTACAGTAGAGCTAGAGTTAAAAAAAAAAAAAAAAAGAAAAAGAAAAAAAGTATTTTCAAGAGAAACTGGTGAAATCTCACGTTTTTCTTGGGTTTGTCAGAAGTGAGGATTTCCTGCATTTGTATCAAAAGGCAGTTGGTCCCAGTGAAATGTCAAGATGTCTTTATCTAAGTAATTGCCCCACTTGCATTCTCAGCAGACCAGAAAGTTATACTGTTTTCATGAGCAACACTAAGAATATTAGAATGTGATTATTAAATACAGACATCTGAGGGACAGAAGTCATAAAAGTGGAGGACAATTTTCCACTTACAGTTTTTTAAATGGCTGCAACTGTTATTCCTGGAACTGTCCCATGACCACTGCTATTGGTGGTCACATACCTCTGAGTCCAGGTTTGTCATTATGCTGTAAGTAACTTCCCCTAGGAGTAAGGGTAAGTCACACTGATTCCATTCCCATGATTATGGGACAGAATCAGTCCTTTAAGATCAAAAAAAAAAAAGCTCTGACAGTGGATAAGTAGAAATGCTGCTCTTTTAAGAAAAGGTATTTAAGTTATAATAAGATACACATGCAGTGTCGTTTTCAGTTCATAAAGCAAACTAGTGCTTTCTGAATTGAAAAAAAATGACCTCCAGTGAATAATAATGTCCTTGCTTGTGGCTTCAGGGTGTAAACCCTGTAGGTTTTCACCTTTTTCAATCCCACAGAGCAATTCCTTTCTCCATAAACTAAAGCTCCAGCCCAAATCCGTTTTATTACATAACTTTAAAATATCATTTTATGCTAAAAATGCGCTAAATGAATTTTTAGTGCATTCTACCAATCATAAAAAGAAACCTACATATAGACTTCCATGCATACTATAGAATATAGAAATGCTGTCATGTTGGAAAAAGAATACCACAGAGCCACAGGCTGCTCACAGACTGCAAGTGCCCCAGCAGTGGGTCAATCTCTCTATTTTTGCTTCCTCTAAAATAAGCACTATTTTCGTTTCTCTCTACCTTTGCACTCCTCGCACACGGCAGCCGTAGCTGGGTACGCTCATCAGCGCGTGCGTTCCCCTTCCAGCAACGATGACGCCACTTAATGTCGGTGCCCACTGGGTTGCCTGGAGTCCAGCTGGAAAGTCACCTCCTGGAGCTCCTGTGGGATGAGAGGTGTCCCTGGGATAAGAGTAACAAGTTTTTGTGAAGAGGATGAAGGTCTGCACTTGGTGTTATCTCAAGAAAGGGAGAGCTTTCAGGGCTGACACGAGGTTGCGTGTATACATTCTGCAATCCTCTGTCTCCTCTAAAGGAGGCCCAGAATGCAATCTGATCTGGAGTCACCTTGTATTCCTCCAGAATAACTCACTGGAATTACCTCGAAAATCATGCCCCACAACAAAGGGCAGTAGGAATCTCCCCTTCTCTAGTAGCACATTTGGCAAAAAGCAAAGTCATGTCCCACACATTAAGACTTCTGCCTACTTGTGCAGGGAAGCAGTCTTTGGAATTGCTATAGCTACCTATTTCACTCCATTGAAATTCAAAACAATCCAATTTTAGATGCCTACTTATGGCGTGATTGCAAAGTACCAGACATGCAATATCTGATTTTTTTTAGCTTTTGCTTCTAGTAATAACTTGTTCAGTATTAATATGAAGGCTTGTTATACATTAAAAGCTACCAATAGTAATGTAAATTCTTTTCTTCCTCCTCAGGCAATATACGTGGACCTGGCAGCAATTACGGTAATTTGAATTTTTAAGTGTGATGTGACAAATATGACTGCAAAAATATTGTTTTCAGAACAACAAAATATATTCCCTTAAAGAAAACATGATTTCCTAGATTAGCCATGATTATCAGGATTCCCATAAATTTTAAAAGTAGATGGTGTTTTCATCATTGAGGATAGCTGACAAGACACCTTCTCACACAGTAAAATCAGAGCATTAAAATTAAAATGGTATTTTGGCAACACATCAGTTTCTGATATCTTACTGAAACAAACGAACCACAAATGGTTCTGCCCATCATATACCCACCTCAGACTGAAGGCCAATGCACCATTCTTATTTGCATATGCATATTCTAACAGAACATGATTTTTTCTCTATACTAATGTCTAATTAATACCTCTAATTTTTCCTTTTCTATTCAGTATTTTATCACAAAACAGTGTGACAAAAACTTATTCTTGACTTAAATGTCTCTGCGAAAATTTATAGAAGAGAATACTAAAGCTGAAGGGAACCCACACGACAGTTTCTCTGGTCACCCACCTCCGAGACTGTTTCTAATTTTACATTGGTGAAACTTGGGAAATACTCTATTAATACTTCTGTCTGTTTCTCTCTCTCTCAGCACTATTAGAGAAGAGTTAGCTTAGTCTCGTTTTCTTTATTTCATGCAACAGCCTCCTCACCTTCCCTTGGCCTATTTTTTTTTTCCTTCTCTCTCTCCCACCCACTCCCAGTTATAAACCTTTCTGTAAATTATGGTAAGCTTCAGTTTTGTGGGTTTTTAAAAAAAACTCATAAAATAGAGTGGTTTTTTTTTTTTTTTTTTAAGCAGAACACATGCAGGGTCCTTAAGAGCAATGTGAAAATGCTCTCCTTTGACTACCCTCATTTGAGGGAAATTTTTGGCAACAGATGAAATTCATAAAGAACACAAGGAATAAATTAGCAGGTCATCAACATCTTTGCAGTCACAGAACATAAGAAGGAGAAAACTGTTAAGAATAGTTATGTTAGGTGAATCAATGAATAAATTACATTTGAAAGAAAAAAAAAAAAAAAAGAAATTCATCAGTTTGGGCATGTCTTTTGGCACTGTCTGAACCCCTTACGTTTTTACATCCGATTGTCCTTTCATTTTCCTTATCTTCACATCTCCTAAATTTCAGTGCCTATTGCTGAATGCCTGCCCTTGGTCACCTAGAGCCCTTCCTCAGAGCCAGGTATTTGTAGATCCACATAAAGAGCTAAAGCGCGGTCTCACAGTCGGGTTTGATATGCATCAGAATGGTCACCCAAAACAAGTCACTCAAAGTTAGCAGCAACATTTGGAAACAATGGACAGTCTGTGAAAGAGAAAATAATAAGAAATGAATTTTTTACCTTGCAATGACTGTATGTGTAAAGTAAGTATTTTACCAGCCTTGTTATATTGCATTACTTAGAAATATGAGGGATTTGCCCTTTCTTTGAGTAGAAAGTAATGTTTCCTGCTTTAAACTTATTGTTACCAGATCTATTGGTGCTGCTGCAGAGACAAAGTGAATACATCAACAGAACAACAAGCAAAGATTTATTTTTCTTAATAAGTTAAATGAATAGAAATTGACCTGACTACAGTGGAACAAAACTAGGAGCTAAAAACAACCAAATAAAAGCAACACAACACCTTGCTCCTGCATGCTGTAATTCAGCATATGCTCGACATACACACTAGCATCACAGGGAGCCAATGGCAAAACATAAGAGAGTTTCTAAATGCTATAAATGATCATTTTCAGCTAAAAAGGTACTGAACCTAACTTAGAATAGATCTTTATACTGGAAGGACCTAAGTTATGATTATTTACTAGTCTGACCTTCTGCAGTAAATTTTTTGGCCTGGTTGTAGCCAATAAAGAAAAATTGTGATGTTTTCCATACATCATCCACCCTCAGATAAACCAGTAGAACATTGCACAAAAAAGCATCAGATAACGTAGGAGTTTATATATAAAACACCCGGCTACGGTCAGCAGGCAAGAGCTGGCGAAAATAAAGAGTTGTAGCAGATTCCCCCACCACACATCTCCCACATGCTCTTCCCCTCTTCCTTCGCTCCTTATATCTTACAGGCAGACAAATCATTTAGACACAGACAGCCGTGATGGCTCATGCCAAAAGTTCAGAAGGAAGACGATGGCCATAGAGACAGCACCAGGGATGGGGGGACATCCCCCCATCAGCTGGGAGAGCAGGGCAGGGAAAGAATTGTCCTCAGTGGCAACACAAAATTCACACTAGATTTGTTTTTATGGTTTTACAGCTTTCTCTCCTTGCTTGGGTCTGGTAGGATACTCTAGAATTAAAAATCTCCTTATTGTTACTCAACTGCAAAATAACCTGGGCTGCAGAGTCACTTAATAAAGTGCCTCTGATTACGTATGGAAAACATTCTCATTGGACTCATTCTGAATCATTGGTTCATTACTAACAAATAGAAGGCAATTCTATTCTATCTAAATATATTTATATTTATTTATAATATATACACATATGCTTATATATGTATATACAGATATAATAACATATATAAATATATAGGTGTGTCTGTGTAAGTATATACATTTACATAAGTAAATCTCCACAAATAATGGAATTACACATAAACTGTCAAAAGGCCACACTTGCACAATACAGAAAATATTTCCAAAAGGAAAACTTTTTCTGTGCTTTCACGTGTAATCGTCCCCAGTGCTTGACCCCACGCTCTCTTCCAGCTTATTGCTCCCCAGTACTTTATTTTTCTCCCACATTTTCTAATTCTATCCTTTCTGTACCCAGAGATTCTTCTTTTGATTAATTATAAGTTGGAGCAGAGGTAAGTTATAGTAGCTGCCTGGTTAAACCAATATTTAGACTAAACAGCCCAGGAGCAGGTTGGATATAAAAACTGCCAAGTTCTCATTTCAGACTCTCTCTAGAAAGGAATAGAGTGCGGGGAAAAAAAGACAGGGACACTAACTTCAGAGCTCTCTCCTTCATCTAGCCACTAATTTTCACCTTCTTGTAAAAGCAAAATTATTTTTGAGACCTTTCTTCCTCCTTAAAATGTGTATGAAATTGCCAAACATGTCACAAAGAGATGAAGACACACAGTCCAGTAACCTGGCAAAATAACTTGTGTTTTTCTTAGCTCTCAGGGTTTGCCCAATGCATAAGCATTGCCTTTTTCTGCCTCTTTTCTTTTTCTAGTCTTTCTGACTCTTACACTAGTCTCAGTTAACAAAACAGTTTGGCACATACTTTTTTTTCTTTATCGTGATTTAGCTCATCCTTTTTTGCTGCAGAACACTTTGCCTATTCTTGAAGTTACATTACAGCTCCAGATGTTTACAAATGACTTACTAAAACAAGATAGGATTCCTTAAAGGTTAGGTCTTGTGAAATGGGCCTATCGGTCAGAGTCTTCATTCTGTTCCATCATTCAAAGTAAATACCTAGTACAATGGGAATTGTGCTAGGTTTTTAGCCTTGAAGAAGTTTTATATTTTAGGGACTACCTCTGTGAGCTAAAAATTCAGAATGGATAGTAAATGTGCAGAGCTACTAAAAATTGGCTTAATATTTTCTGAAAAAGGAATCTGGTAAGTCTTTAATATTAAAGTAATTCAGTGTGTTGGGTTTGGTTTCTTAGATTCCTCTCAGTAACACAGACTGCCCCCAAAGATGAGCTGTTGTTGACTACTAAGGATCAAAAGCTGGACTGATAAAACAAGGGACAGAAGTATTCAAAACCCTTCTTGACACTGTTTTCTATTCCATATACCACATAAGGCAGGCATGAACGCCTTTTTGGTGGCAATGGTTACTAGACAAATTAGTTTCTCCTCTTTCAGTCTGAGGTTACAGCTGAAATACTGTTGGATACAGAAGCAGGCAAGAGGTTTTCATGTGGCTTTAAGAAAAAAAAAAAAAAAAAGACTTGTCCATTTGAAATCCTTAGACTAGCAAGACTTTCTTAGAATGCAAATGCTTATCTCTTACGTTAGCATGTATTTCCTCACAGCAAAATCTTTTCCACTGTAAATGGATTTATCACCTTCAACTATCTGTTTTTTTTTTTTTTTGCAGAAGACTTCTTCACTATTTCAAACGCAAGAGCTATATAAAAGCTTTCTAGTAGCCTTTTTTTTTCATTAAAAAGGGCTTCTTACTAAAATTGAAAAACATATGGGCATTTCTTCCTTCCCCTCCCACCACTTTTTTTCTGCTATTTTCCACTGCAGAAAGGATTTATTTCCTCACTCCTTAGCTTATTCCTTCCCTCCTTAGCTTAACAGCCTAATACAGGGAAGTATTTTCCGCATCTTTCTTTTCAGTAATCATAGAATCATAGAATCATAGAATGCTTAGGGTTGGAAGGGACCTCTAGAGATCATCTAGTCCAACCCCCCTGTAATGGGGAAAAAAAAGGAAGGAAAAAGATGAATATCAGTAAATACTCAAAATTCATTTTTTTCTAAAACTCCTAGAAGTTGTTGGGATTTTGGAGAAATATATTTTAGTTGTTGGGATTTTGGAGAAATATGTTTTAGCATTTTTGTTTGAGATTTCTCAAACAAAAATTTTATCCTTGCATACAAATTTCAAATGAGATCATATCACAAATAACCTTTTAGAATTGTAAAAGAAGGATTTTTGGAACAGATTACTGATATGGAATTCAAATATAATTAAATGCAGCCCAGAATAGGAGATAGCTTTTTTTTTTTTTTTTTTTTTTTGTGAAGAGGCAGTGAATTACTTATGGATAGTCATTATTTATGATCATTAAAGCAAAACTGAGCCATCTGTGTACAAATAACAAATCAAAATACATATAAATATACTTGAAAATGTCTAAGCTTCTAAGCTTGCAGTTAGATCCATGTTTGACCAGGAAGCAGTGTAAAAGCTTGGCCCAGTGAAACAGTAGAGCTAAGCTTTTGCTACGTTTTGAGGGAAAGCTCCTTTGCAATGACCTTATTCTGCAGAGATTTTTCCTAGTGTGATGACAGGATACAACCATCCACCAACAATTAGCTTTGCAAAGGGGATGAAGATGCTGCTTTATCACACATATTATAGGATGACCTAGAAGGCAAATGTCTCATCTTATGGTTTCTGAGTGATCGGAGGCTTAGGGCAAGGAGAGTGGGTGAGGCCGAGGGAAGCACAGGGCTATCCCAGGGCACTCTCGTCTATGTTTTATCCTGTGCTGTTGAGTCATAGAGACCAGGAAATCAAACAGGCAGGGTTAACTTCCACACAGATTTGGCATCAACTCCAGCACTAATTTTATATTCTTTTGAAAACCAGCCATATACAAAACTGAGAAAGAGGCTGCCAAGCAGGAACAGTAACACGTAACCTTCCCATTCCCAAGGGGATGAGGAGCCAGTAGGTTGCAGGGCTATACTATTCTCATGGGGATGTTCAGTGTGCTCACACACTGATGTGTACCCATCTGTGCTCACATGAAAAAATGGGGGCCAACAGGAAAGAAAAAAAAAAAAAAAGAAAAAAAAACTTTTGAAAGAATTCCAAGTTTTGATAAAGTTCTTGTCTGAACATTTAGGGAATATTCAGTGTCTCTATGAATGAATGGAAGTACCTCTGCATAGTCCTAGATCAGGCACTAAAACTCTAGGGAAGAAAGCGTAGGGATGGACATCTGATTAGGTGGCATGTTCTGCTGGCTGGATAGAGCGAGGCGGATGCCAGAAGCTTAGGGCTATCCCTAGAGTCCCTCACCTCTGCTGGTTCCTGCACCATGCAACAGTGCCCTGAGGCCAAGCACCTACGTAAAGATCTCTAAAGTCCTTGGCTTTTAAGTAATTAGTTGAGAGCTTCCAGACAGTTGGCTTGGGTAGCAAACAGATGAAGTGGACTGATTGATGCTCACTCATTTTTGATTTATGTACAGCCACTAGACGCTGCAATTCACCTGAGAAAGAAGTAAATAAAGTATTCTCAGCCCACCAGGCCAAGCTACTTTTCAAAACATAAAATCCTTCTTTAAAATTAGTTTCATGTTAGGGTTCCCCAGTGCATGTCACAATTATGTCACACATCAGCAAAAGGTTTCCCATTTACTTTCTTATCACTGCAGGAGGCATCTAGGCATCTACTTTTGCAGTATTAGTATAACAGATTTGTATTTTCTTCTACTCGTTCTTGTTGCAATAATTTAAACGAAGTAGGAATTAAACATATGGTATATGCTAGCCAACCCTTTACTTATTTGTTATTATATTTTTAAAGATCAGTGTTATATTTGCTTTGCTCAAAGTCTATAAGCTTGCTCCTCAATTTTCACAACTTCTCAGAAGTAATGTAAAAGAAAACAACTCACCATTTCTTGGTAGCCCTCCAGAAAATGGCCATCTTTTCATGACCTCAGATGAAAAAAAAAAAAATAGAAAAAAAAGAAAAAAAAAAGCCAAAGATAAGTAGCTTCTTATTTTAATTATATCTGGAGTGGATGATTCTCATTTTTTAGGTAGAGTTGTTATTGCTCCTTTTTTCTACCAATTAGAGTAAGTGCTTTAGCAGAACAACCAACTTCAAGTATTACAAAAACTGTCCTGGCACGCTGCCAGCTTGATACTTCATTATAAAAGCAAAAAGACTTGTGCAAATACTTACTCCTCATGAAATGTGCAAAATTAAACCCACATCAACCTTTTAATACTAAATCCTATTTATTTTTCTAAGCAACTTGTCTGAGCTGAATATAGACTGCATTTTGGTGTTATTTTTCTATTTTCTTTTATTTCATCACATATGCCACAATTAATCATCCAAAGCTATGAAATGGTCAAAGACAGCTTATGGAAGGTTATGAACAGGGGGTTTTAATACTGAGATAAATCTAACTTCCTTGTAAACCATTACATTTAGTGAAGAATTGCATGGGAAAAACTGTAGCAGTTAATAAATTGTACTGAAATTAAAATCTACTGGAAGTGTACTGCTTCATTTTTGCTCTTTTTTGATCTTTTCTCTAACTACCATGCCCAGCACTCTGGTGCACCCTACAATGGCAGAGCAATATGGATTAGACACATAATGGAATCATAATTCCTTACATAATGGAATCATTATATGTTTTGTAGGCTAGACGTGTGGTTTGTAAAATTTATTCTTTTTCATTTCAGTATCTTCATTTTTTCCAACCTCTAATCTAGTATAAGGGGAGCACAAACTTGCAATGATGTTTCTCAAAGAAAATACGTCATCCCCTTAAACTTTGCCCACCGATAAGACTTGCTGCCCCACAGAGATCTTCCTAACTAACTCTCTTTTAGGCCATTAATTACAGCATGGCTATTTCCTGAAGATAACTGATCAAGACACAAAAGCTTCATTAAGGACTATAAGAGTTCTTCAAATTTGCCTGGGAAATGCCTGCCAGCTGCAAGTCTCAGGTAATTGCACTATTATATCCCAAAGGCAGACAAAACACCTCTTTATTTTTCAGTTAAAGCCATGCTACCCTTTCTAAAAAAAAATGGCTATATTCAGAACAAAACACTTGCAGCATTATCTCTGTAGTGCTTTCTCCACTAGTTCACTGAGGTGCACAAATTGAAGACACAGAGACCTATTACTAATAACAATGAAGTACAAGTTGTTTTGTATAAGTAAATGTACATATACAGTCTCAGATAATCATTCCCATCACTCAGCACTATTTTTTTTTTTTGTAATCTATTCATAGTTTCTCCATTATCAAAACAAAGAAACAAAGAAACAAAAAAACCCATTTCAGGTATGGCAGATAGACCAGTAAGTGTAATTTTTTTAATGGAAAGATTTGTGGGGTTTTTTTATTAGTGTAAACTCTGATAATTAATGCATGTTCAAAGATATTACTTAGAACTTGGTCACCATTAATCTTGATCACCATTGGTATTTATTTTTGAAAGCTGCTTACAAGATTTTAATCCTCAGAAACTCTACTGACAACAATAACATGATAGAGGCAACCATAAAGCCCTTTGTCTTTCCAAGATGAATTAGTTACTAAACTCAAAGAAGAATTTTCTTATCCTATTTTAAAAGACTGAAAAGAGAAGCCCAAAGCGATCAGTATACTGTAGGATAGTGTTGTAGCTTAATAAAATTCAAACCCATAACATACCAGTATTTCTTTTTTTCTTTTACCCTAAGATAACTCACTTCCATAGAGGCCACAGAGGATCCTTAATTTAGGGCACTCTAACTAGAGTGGTAGTCAAACCCTGTATTAAGGAGAAGATGTATTAGTAATACTATCTTGTTCTCAATCTCCTAAAACACTTTACAAAAATCAACATTTTTTTTTTTTGCTCAAATAACACTCTCTAAGGAAGTCTGAAAGTGAAGCATTAGAGTGCCAGGTTGGTTTGCATAACTTAAGGGGTTCCTTCTCCAGGGCTCCTCTCATTTTCTTCACAACCTCTCCATGATTTGAATGATAGAAGCACTTCAAACCTCATAAAAACATACCAAAGATACCATGTTTTTACTTAACACATTTTAATTGTATTCAAAATCTAGTTCAATTAGTACTTTGGCTTTAGATAATCTTGCCAGACGGACACTTTGGCAGATATTACAAAAGGGATTTGATACCAGAAATCTGTGGGGCTTACTCTTTCTTAAATTAGATATTTATTACCTGTGAACAGTTGACTCAGTATTATTAATTCATGCCCTGTGGGTTTCTTGCATTTGCTACTGTGATCTTTCTTTACTATTCTTCCAATTTCTTATTTTCATTTGGAAAGATTACTAAAATAGTAATCTTAACTAGGTGTATTTTATTTCCATTCTATATATATATATATACTTTCTTTGCTCCTTAAGATCAGAAGCTTTCTTAGGACAAAAGTTGTGAGGGTTTTATCCTCATGATACCTAACTTATCCAGGTCAGTACTGGTTGATGACCAGTTCTTCAATTTTTTTTTTTCCTCTTCACTCCACCACAAGCATTGGAAAAAAGCTTACCACTTCATAAATTCAACTACAGCTCATTTTACTTCTGAAGACCTAGTTTAAAAAATAACTTATTTCCAAACAGAATAGTATTTTATGTTATTTAGTACTAAATAGTGGGCTTATGCTACATCAAATGTGTGGATTAAAAAACCTCAATACAAAAGTTTCATTTGACTTGCAAGAAATCTTGGAAGAGATACATGATGTAAAGAATGCTTAGTTCTGGATGAGAGGGCTTCACATAAGAAGTGATATTCTAACTTTGCAAAGCTCTTAGCATCTAAAATTTATGATAAGCAGCATGCTGTATATTCAGAGAATGTAAACTTTAAACTGCAGTTACAAATATTTACTATAGATTAGATATATAAGGAGAATTATCAGGATATTTTTAACAAATCCCACAGTTCACATAGTCAATAATAAAATAAGTCACAAGCTTGTTCCTGCAAGTAATCTCACAGCTGTGGTCAGTGCTTTTTCGCCACTGTGACACAGGAGTTTATCATCTGATCAAATATAGACTCCTTAAGTGAGATTTACTAATTTTCTTGACCATACCTTTATACAACGTACACTAGCAGTAAATATACATGGCATGACTCCTACCTCAGTTACTCTTTTTCTGGGGTGGGGAGCAGCCCACCGTATCAGTATGTTGGCTCATGTAACCTGAGCAGCTGAGACGATGGACCAGGTTGTTGCTCTGGGACAACTGAATCTGTGAGAAAAAAGCAAAACCAGTAATGATGATGGAGAATAACATGAGGATAGCTGGAAGACAGTTTGCCAGCTAGCAGAGCTGGTGAGAACGCTCAGGATGCAAACAGCTGCCATATAATGCAAGACACCAGCCTTCTTTCCCTGAATTCCTGTTCCCTTTGTTTCCCTTTGTTTTCACTGATAAGCTTTGGGTGAAGCGAAATAAAAGCCTCATGTTCAAGCAAAAGGATGTTCTTGTTACAAATTCTACTGTCCAATAGTAACTGTAATAAAACAGGATAAAAACAGAATAAAGAGGGGAAGACAGGAGCAGCAGAGCTTTTACAGTACTGTGGAATTTCTCTCATTAATAGGATTGTTCCTGCCAAATGGAAAACCCCCTTTTCGAAAGCTGTTTGCAGTCTTTTCCAAAGCTACTTAATAGATCTTTTAAAAAAATCATGTCTACAATTACACTGCTCTTTCTAAATGGAAAGTCTGATTATAAAAATCTTCTGCTTTCATTTAGTGAAATGTCTAATTTCTACAATCCAAACGCTTCTGTTACTTGGAAAGTATCATTTTTGTATTTATATAATGTCTCCAGTTTTCAAGAGATCTGAGCTGAGACAAAACCTGACAGATACATTTTAAAGAAAGAAAAAAACAAAAGCCTATATAGAGTGAAATAAATGTGATACGAAGGTGTTTGCTCTTGTTCCTGGATTCTATTCAAAATACTGCAACGTCATGGATTATTATGCCATAGACCTGCTCAAAGAAATGTTTATCACTAGCAGCCAAAAATAAGAAATAATGGACCACATTTTGGCTCTTATTACATTTCTGATCTCACACCCTGACAATTAAGATCAGACCAAAAATTAGTTCCCCAGGCCATCAGGGATTCTTGAGGGTATGTAAAGATTTATCCAGCAATAAAGAACTCATCATGCCCATAGTTTACTTACATGCCTTGTAGAAGATGATGTTCTGGAATACATTTGGAAAAGGTGTGTGGCCAGAGCATTACTGGGTTACAACATTTCCTGGATGGCATTTAGATCCAGGAAATACCAGAGAACCTTGGATCTTCTCCTAGCCTATATGACCATGCTGAACTAATTCAGTTTGCAAAGGGGAAGCAAGTCAGGTGATACTAACTTCTCCATCTCCTTCTTCCTAAGCTTAGCGGCAGAAAATAGAGTTTTATACAAAAATTGCCCTCAACATGCCAAAGATCTGAGGTTACGTTCATGGCAAATCAACTTACTTCAAAGAGCATAGCTATACTGTTTTTTTGTTTGCAGTTAAAATGAGGCTTCACATTCTTTTTTGTCTGGTGTTGCTGCAGCACATAAATGTATCTGTATGCAAAAGCAACTCAACACAAACAATTTAAAACTTCATCTCAAGTCCCGTAGCTGTTCTGCAAAAAACAGAATACAGACCAGATTCTGACGTGTTTTTGCTATCCCAATATTGACCTTGGGTGCCAATTTTTTCAAGGACAGCTACTGCAAAATTAGGGTGGCGTGTGAGGTTGACATGACCTTCTCGCATTCCAGCTAACACTCTCTTCAAACCAACCCAAAGGCCCCTTTCAGAGACAATAATCCTTGAGCTGCATCTGTGTCGGTCCATTCAAGCAGATTTTTACTGTGACACAAGACAGTTCAGCAGTGCTGTCTAAATCTCCTTGTTCAGACTTCTGGAACAGGCAAACCTTTGAAAACGTTGTCTGAAATATAACCTTCATCAAAACAATTCAGAGGGTTGTTTAGTGAACTGCAGATCCAGCTCCGTTAGTTAACATAGTCTTCGTGGGTCGTTGTTCCTGCTCCAAAGCAAAAACACTAGGCACTACTGTCTGTGCATGAACATCCACAGCCCTCCTCCACAGCTGAAAGCTTTCAGATCTGTTCAAATCTTTACACATCAAAGGTCTTTAATGCAATTCGTGAGACCGTCAGCCCAAGGGCCTGCTGAAGAAATCTGTTATTGTAGTTGTGAGCAGGCATGCTGCCAAGGATACTTGGTTAAATGCTATACATTTTGAATAATGTCCACTTGTATGAGATTCTGAGGCATTCCCACAAGGTACCGCATTTTCCTAGATGTCATTGACTTCACTAATAACACTCAAGTTAGGCAAAACTTCCTTAGTCATTTGCAGGATACAGCTCACTAATCTTAATGGAAGATATTCCTAATAATGAACACTTTAAGTACACACGTCTAAACAAAAGGCTGTTATATCATCATCGCTGCAACTCTAAATTTCAGGAAGGATTTTTCCATGCCATTTATTTAATATTTGCTATTTTGGGGGGATTTGGGGATCCAACAGACATTCAATCCAATAGAATCCAACAGAAAGATTAATTTCATTTATAACCACCCTAACTCAGGCTTCTTCCTGTTTTCTGTGAGATTCTTAAAGTTTTCATACATTTTAAGATGTGATCTATGGCCTAATCGTAGGACATTTCACACTACGTGATAATTTAAAGTGCTACTTTATGATGTAGCACTTTATTTCTAGATCATTTTACGTGATTTAAAAGGTGTCAGCTTCCTTGCTTTATATTACACACATAGAAGTATTGCCAGGACCAAGGAGCATTTCAGTTCCCAAACAGATTCTGTTTCCCTCTACATTACTATATTTGATAATAGGTTTCAGGCTGCCCTGTATTGCTCCAAAAGTCTAACCATCTATTTGGACAAAAGATATCAAGAGAAAGGATAATGCATGCATTAAGTCTGTTTTGATATCTGACTGATTCTTAGGTCTAATGCGTAACTAAATCAACACGACCGTCAAATAATTACTAACAACAACAACAAAAAAAATCAAATCTCTCTGGATTGGAGACTGAAGAACATTCATTAAAAGCACTCCTTGGCCACACGTATGTACACACCATTTTCAGAATGTAATAATAATATAGTAATAATATTAATCATTAATAATACAATGTCATATATTATACTATATACAATATTTATAATATAATAATAAAATAGTAATAACAATAACAAATAATGATCAATAATACAATTGTTCAGCATGTCTAGATCTATGAATACAGTCTGTCCAGCCCTACAAAACATTAAACAAACTCCAAATTAAAGAATATAGAATATAACTGTAATATTTTCAGAAAGCATGCAGATTAAGAATTACTTAAGTAGAAAAAATTCAGAGAAACATGATTTACAAGTTGAGAAAGAATTCCAACTAGAAATAATGCTACTAAGAGTGAGACGAGTCCTAAAAATGATCCAAGAAACAGTGTCAATGACAAAGCCTAAAAGGAAGCTAGGCTGCAGCACAAAAATAGCTGGGGTTTTTATCCCAAGCCCAAACTCATCGCCTGTGACTGGAGACGTTTTCCAAGAGCCTGACCTTGAAGAGGGATTTGCCTTCTCTTTTAAATGTAAGATGAAAGGAAAGCCCAGATCTCTGCGCTAGATCCTAGACTTGTAAAGGTACTGACAAAAGGCAACTTGTCTCTTAGTTTTGCTTGGGTTGCCAGAACCAGGACATTTTGCAAGGTCTTCAGCTACCTGGCATGCTGTTCCCAAACATCTGCTGCCATGAATATCCCGAAACTCTTCCTTCCTGACAATTTTGCAGATGTTTGAAGAAAACAATACATAACACCCACAAATCTGCTTTTTCTTCTGGAAGTGTCTGTGCATCTTTTGCTCCAGATTTGCACCAGTCTCGTACATGTGCAAAAGTATAAAAATGAATTCCACCAATTGGGTATTTGAGAGTGGGTTTTATATTTCTGAATGCTTCTAGGCCTAAGCTTTGCTAAGGTTGAGGGGGCAGGATGGCAGAGAAACCTCCACTGGCAGTTCATCCCTTTTTACAATATGATACAACCTAAGGCTCTGTGAAGTGCTTGTCACTCTCCAATGAGTAAGAATGAAGCCTTGATAAATATCTCAAATCAAATATGCCAGTTGAAATATGTGAAATGCATCATAATCTAAAGCAGTACTATAGCTCTCTACTTGGGTAAAATTTTTATGCAGACCAATAAAGATCTTAAATTCCAGGTAAACTCTAGTGCTTGAGGTTTAGGTCAGGGCTGCATTTCCTGTGTGGTATTCTTCTGATAAAAGCAATTTTCTCTCATGCTACACTCTGTAGATTTTTCTTTTTACACTGCGGTAACAGTGATATACAAATAATTGCTGAACAAGGTTTACCAGAGGAACTTAACGAACTAAATGGAGAGGTACTTTGATGTAAAATGAGAAGAATAGTTATTTTTACCGACTGAAAAATGACTATTCTATAAACCATTTCAGGCCAATTACAGTTGCAACAGTCTTGCTCTACAGCTGATCCAGCAGGATGTACCTCTTTAAAAACCTTAGTAAAGTTTTTTATCTTGTATTCTAAAAATACACCGGCTGTTTCCATAGACAGGAAAGCAAAAGTACTCCCTTCAAGTTCCAACCACAATTTAGCAGTGTGCAAAGGAGCAAAATGGAGTCCCATCTTAAAAAAACACACATCTTTGAAGTCTGTGAAGAATTTCTTTCTTTATAGTAATCTGAAATGCAGCGCCAGCAATCATCACTCGTACAGCTACTTCTCTGAAGTAGCTCCAGTTCCAGTAGATGTAACTTCCTCCATATATCTCTGCCTGAACACCCTGATGAGGCTGTCGCCAGAAAACCCCTTGAGCAAAGGGTCCAGACCCTCAAAGATGTATTCAGAGGGAGTAAGATGTGTTAACAGGAACTGGGTGCCTTTGCAGATCTGTGTCCAAATAGTCTGTAATTCATAGCAAGTAGTTCTTCTGAAAACTTTCCTTTGTAAAGGAAAATCACAGCATTTTTTTAACTGCTTATTTTTGATGTAACCTCCTATTGCACTCTGCTTAATGCTTATCTTATATATGAACCTTTGTGTAACATGATTTAAAAAATCTAAGCCAAGTTTGGCCATTTGAACCTATGCATCAAATAAGGTTTTCAAGTTCTCATCTTGAAGTGGTGCAAAAAAGACCACTACAGTTACTACCAGCACCTCAAAGAAACAACCCTCTCCAGGAGCAGCTGTGACAGAGCAAACAAGTATAATAGGGCACTTTTAAAGTATTTTCCCAAATTCCCATCTTTTTGGATGGGCTAAAGTGACAATTTCTGCCTTTCTCTCCCTTTTAATTTACAAGTTAGTTTCAGAGACAAGGATTCAGAAGAGCCTTCCCATCTGCCTCGTGTAATTTAATTTTCAGTACAAATTTAAAGGACCTATGGCCAAACTCTACTTTTGTTTACAGCAGTATATTTCCATGTTTACTCAGTTATAACTAAATCCAACTTTTTTTTTGCCACAGCATTCTGTTTACTTGATTCATTTGGCTCCCTTTACAGTGTCTTTAGTGACACATCCAAACGATTTGTGGTTGGTAGCTGTTTTCTCCTAATCTTTAGTGACAGCTCAGCTCAATCTCTGGTGTTTTCCAGGCTTGGACAGAAGTCAGAAAATAAAATAGCATTCTTCTTGCTCTCATTGACAAATGTTTTCCTCTGTTTTTTACCCAAAGCTCTTCTCCACAGAAGTTTTCTATTTTTCACTTCTAATGGTGCAGTTTTTGAACTCAGAATTTTAATGGCTTTTCTCTATGGTATAACAGATGTTCCTCGCCATTTACATATCCTTCAGAAATAAAGTTTGCAGTGATAAAGACCTTAAAACATTGATTTATTCAATGCTTTTTGTATTAAAATTACTGTAAAAAGAAACAGCTTTTTTTTTTCTACATATTTTGCCTCACCTCCTTCCCTTCTCCCTTAAAAGGGAATAAGAGCTAGAAACGAGAGCAGCGTTGAAAGAGAAATATGATGAAGAATCTTCCTAGAAGATGGTCTGTGAGACAGACCCCCAGTAGTTTTGCACAGCTCTGGATCTCCTGCACTCGTACAGCAGAGAAGAAAGGAAGAATTTATCAAGCCGACACTAGCCTCCTTACTCCAAGTGCAGAGACCTATCAGTTTCTGTCTCTTGGCTGGTCTTTGTAATAAATATAGGCTTCGTGTGTAATGAAAACCAGCTGAGTGTTTCTCAAGGTACAGATGCCGTCTTTTCTTCTGATTCCAGCTAAGATTGTTCCTACTCTTCATAATCTCTCACAGCTGCCAAAAATCCATCTTATCTTTGCATGAGGTGAAGTTTCCATTAACAGCTATTATGGTAGCAGAGGTCAGGCATCCAATGTGAAATGAGCTGCTGAAGAGAAACACTGTGCTAGAAAATGCTTTACTAGGGAGGTAAGGCTGAGGTGTGTTTATTATTAATTTGAATAGTTTTTATGCACAGATGTGGCTACTGACAGACTGGTTTCTGAAGTCCCAGAAACAGAATGGAAAATTTGGGGTGTGGAGAAAGTAGAAATAAATATCCACTTGGCTAACTGAAGAGAAATTTTAATAGTCTTGATGATGCTCAGCTTTCAGTATACCAACCAGAGGGACTGACGGACACTTCAGGTCAGAGAGCTCTAATGAGGGAAGCTCTGGCTGTAAACACCAGAATTTCAACATTCGCATTACTACAGATGAGGTTCCCTATTTCTAGTTACAGTACAGAAATAAAACAAAAGCAATAACAACATTCACTTAATGGAACAACAAAATTACTCAGAAGAAAAACAATCCCAACTCAAACATTTTCATTTCAAAAAAATCTTCCTCTGGTAAACGCATCCAGATTGAATAAATCCTTTGTTGATAATAAAGGTACTTTAATACCTTTCTAGTATGATGATGAGGTAACTTTCCTTTGGTATTATCTACTATTTTTTTCATGCTAAATTTTAAGGAAAGGCATTAAGTCATAGATCTGATTCAATAGGATTGTTAATGTAAATAAATCCAGTCTTTTAGACAGATCAATCTTTTGAAAATCTTTTTCATTTGTCTGAATTACTCAAACCTTATTTTATATAACATGTGGCTCACCTGTAGACACTAAAGGTTGTTGTTGTTGCTTTTTGCTTCCCCTAACTGGGAAAAGATTAATACACATATCAGGATTTCTTATGGGAATCTGGTCTCTTTCAAAGTATGCTGATAATAGGAATAACAAATTCATAAGCATCCCAGTCAAATTAAGGAAGTCAGACATCAAGGTGAAAAGGTACTATACCGAACAGAAGCAGAGAAAAGGAGAAATACTTTGCTATTTAGCATTGCACTTTACTTAACCATACATGAGCAGCATCAAATTTCTCAATATGTTTTTCTATATCAAAAAAATCAGTCTACAAATAAAATTGTAACTTGGCTGTGCACCTTGAAGATGAGGTTTCTGCTTAAATTTAAAATAGCTTACACAACGATAAATCATTAGTGCTTCTATTCCCCCCAGAATTACAAGCAAAGATCACCATGCCTGCATGCATCTCTAATCATACAATTTCCAGTGACTTAGTTCTTCCATCTCCCAACGTAAATAGGAAGCAAAGTCTATCCCAAATGCAAAATAAGGGTGAGAGAAGTATACTCTTCCCAGGGATGGCTGAAGAAGACTGCCAGAACCTTTGCTGACTGCTCACAACTCCATTTAGTGTTGGGCAACCTTATTGATTGCCCCTCATGTTCCAAAAGGATACAGGGCATTTGGCTGCATTTCTCTCTTTTCTCACTCTCACTATCACTGTCTTCCTCATAAAGAGATGGGAAAGATTTTATTGCCCTTTATGCAAATAGATATAGAGAAAGTTTTAGAAAATGGCATCTAGAGTGCACAGAATCCCTGAGAAACCATCGTTTAAAAAAGTAACACTACAAGTATCACTAACTGAAGATAGTAACTTAAAGCAAAAATTATAGAAAACCAAACAAAAAAATATCACCACCATCAAGATGCAATTGTAGACATTACTGCTACAAGAAGCTGAGAGACAAACTGAAAAAAAAGTTATGGTATATACACAAACATCAAAAATATACAATTGTAATTAACGTTATTTGGGGGGAGCTTTTATCAGTATCACATGTAACAGAATTCATGACTACACATTTCTTTCTGGTCTACCACCAAACCCCAGCAGCTGTAGTCGATAGACCTGGGGTCTGATTTAGCATGTCAGCTCCTCCATTCCCTCTAATTTCTCTTTTCCTCATAGTATGACTCCATCCGATCAAATCCACCAGAGCAGGAAAACAAACAAACAATTAAAAAAAAACAACAACAACAACAACAAAAAAAAAAACCACAGTACTACCAATTAAAATCAGTTCATAATACTGCTTTCTTAACTAGCAGTCTGGCATAGTAGTCATTGGAGTCTAAAATATTTTTTCTAAGATTTTTTTTTTACACAATTAAAATCTTTACATCCCCATTTGTTAGCCAAACTTTTGATCTCATTAAAAAAGTAAAATCATGAAATATGTTGAATTGAAAAATATTATCAAGGTTTGTTCTACAGATGCCTTCCTCCATATTATCCTCTCTGGATTAGGGTCCTTGACCAAGCTGCCTTTTGATAATGACTTAGAGTACCCTCCTGAGCTGCCTAGTGCTTCATGAAAGAAGAGAAAACTGATGCACGAAACATCCAGTTTCACAAGACATCCTATCCACAGTTCCATATAGTTTCTGCATGGGGCTACATTTGGGATTGCTTCTTTCCACAGACAATTGAATTTCCAAGTCAAACACAAAAAACTCATCTTTACATCAAGAAACAGCTTTGATCTAAAACGTTCAACCTGTCCTATTCATTACTATACAATCAGTATTTCCATGTGTGCTGAGGAGATTACATTATACCTGAGTTAATCTTATATATACATTGAAATACATAACTGCACTTTGAGCATCTGCAAGATAGTTCTGACAGACCTGGCAGATAAACTGAGAGTTGTACCAGACATCGTTTCCAAGTTTAGCACCTGGAAAACAAGAGTATCCGATGCATCAGGGCCAGGGAAAAGAATAGCAAGGACTGACAGGGGCTGTGCTGGTTTTATTCTCTGTGCAAGTAGAAAGTTCTGTGGCTTATTTTTCTGCCTGTGAGTCAGAAGGTCACAGGCAGCCCAGCTAAGTCTTTGCCGAGGTTCCTGGAAGGGAATTTCCTTGTACCACAGTGTGTCTAGGCACAAACAGTGGATTTTGCCTGCATCTACTTCCCTTCTCTCTCTATCTCCTCTTCATTTTCATTATTATTAGTAAATTCAATAGCAACATATGTGTTATTTCTTCCCAGTCCAACAACAGTAAAGCGTTAAGTGGATGATAGCTTCAAAATGCAACGTGTATATCATATTTTGTGACTAACACAATCTTCCAATCAGGACATTTTGATCTTCCAGTTATAACTAGGGGCTTTTTCAGGAAATGATCTTTTTACACGCTCTCATAAACTCCCAGAATGTCTGGTTTTGTTTCACTCTCTCAGCTAAAGAACACCAATAGTTACTCTTTGCTTTTCCAGTGCATGTTTACTGAGCTGATAAAGACTGCAAGATGTATTGAAAGAAACACTTGTTTTATTTTATTTTGTTTTGGCAATGATAACAGAGTGGAATCCATTTTAAAGCCAGAAGTAAAAAGAATCAATATGTCCTGGATATACACACATGCACACTCACCTCTCTATATATGTACACGTACATACATCAATGCATACACATATATATATTTTTTTTATTTTATTTTACGGGTACCTTCCTGACTTACATCCAACCCATGTAAATGCTAGCCAGCTCATGTATTTAATTGCATCAGCATATAATGGTAGACAGATTTTCTTCCCTCCTGTGTTGCAGCATGAGAAGGATCTTTTAGGGGAAACTGGAGAATGCAGAGTATTGGTAATGGGAGTGAAGAAAACTAACCTCCATTGCACAACAGAGATGGATTAAAGTACATACACATCTAGATGGTGCACTCAAATATAGCATCATGCCCTCTATATAATTTATAGAATACATGCCTGAACTAATAAATGCCTCAGGGACTAGTCAGTGGTGAGTAGAAGCCCTGCTTAAGGTTATATTAGAATCAGCCTAAACTAGCTAATGGTCTGTTTTAGGCCCAGTCAATAAAACAGAAGCTGTAGTTGAAAACTCAGAAAATCTGCTGGACTTTCAGCCCTCTGTGTGTCTCTGTCTCTCTCTTCACATGCTGCACCCCCCATACCCACACACACCCTTCAGTAAATTTTATCAAGGAAACAAAACTTTGCTTAAAGAAATCACACAGTGTACTGTTATTTCAGTCAGCACTCAAGAGAATACGTATTTTTTAATTTCTGCTTAAAACTTATGGTAAAAGAAGAAAAAGACTAAAGTTCTTTATCCAGAATGTGGAGTTGAAGGTAAGGTCACTGCTTGCCAGCAGGCTATGACAGACTTTAATTAAACATTTTTATACCACTCATCTGCTGCTGGGGAACACGTCATTAAAACACAGGAAACATTAATCTACAGATTAATGCTATAAAAAGAAAAATTTTACACAATCTTTATTTCCAATTAAAAGAAGCTTACAAAACATTAACCCTTAAAATACTGCAAATCTAACAGCCAATAAATTCCAGGTGGAGATTTCTCCTGCTCTGCTAATTAGCTATTTCTTCATCTGACCACACTAGCTTTACCTCAGTGTATGGGTAGTCATTTCAGTTACATTCACTCAAAGTCAGTACGCTGAAGTGTGTCTAGTTGTCTGCCTACATGACTACCAAATCTTAAGTTAGAAAACGGGTTATACGATGTGACTTTTTTTTTTTGTATTTGGAACAGATTTTAAATAGTTTTTCAGAAAAAAGAAGTCAGTGATCTCTATAAAAATCCCTGTGCCTTAGGTAGTCAAGAGCACAGTGCATAGTATTATTTATGCATTTTTATTTTTATTAACCACTGTGGTCCATCTTGAAGCAATTGTTTTTGCCTGTGAAGGCATCTCTATTTTAGCTCAGTATGTTTACAAGACCAAGTAATGTTTAGGATTGGGTTTCGCTAGGGAAAGCGAAAGGGGGATGTTATGCAGGGACACAGATTTCTATGATCTCTTCTATTTACCTTGCCTCCTTTTGATATTGTTTGTGAGATGCTATTCTTTTTTTTTTTTTTTCGAAAACTTGAGTTCTTTCATTGAATCCACCCATTTATTCCCTTTGTTCCTTTCTGTAAGGAGACATGCTTAAGGTTCAAGCCCTTAAAAAGGGTTTTGCATCCAGCAAAATTAGAAATACTCGAATGAGAAAGTGCAACTAGTAACATTCATTTTATCTTGGATCTTTTTTTTATGAGTCTTCATACATATAGACAACACACTCAGCATTTTTGTTAGCATGTTACTAAATTAGAGGAGTATTTAAAGTTTTTTATATGTTTCCTTGTTGTTCGTACATATGTAAATATGCAGAGATGAAGAAATGTGCAAGCAAACCCCTAATATTTACATGTAATATTACCCCAGTCTGTACATTTAGAATGGTAGCATGCAGTTTCAACAGAGGCATATTATCACTGCTTTTACTTTTCATACTTACTTTTTAATTAACAAAAAAAGTCTGTCATCCAGGCTTCACTACTACACAAGCATTTAGTTAAGCAGGATCAGATTGTTGCCGGAATCATGTTGGAAATATTTACAATAAAACTCACCTGGCTTCAAGTATTGTTCCAAACTTGAAACTCAGCCCAGCTTGAAAGTTCACAAAGGTTCATTAGCCTATTTGAGCAAAACCTAGGCTCCTTTTCAAGTAAACTTTGGCTGATTTTTAGTTCTAGATAAAGGGCACTATATGATAGTGATATGATTAAAATGTCTTGAATGCAAAACCCCTGTTCGATGTTGTAGAGTGGAAGAGAAACATTATTGTTCTAGTTACCCATTCAACGCTCATAAAAATGGTCGCTCACATTCATAGGGAGGTTTATTGCACATGCTTGCAAATACTCACCATGCAGCAAAAGGATTTACACTGCTAGCTAAGAAGGAAATATATAACATGGGCAAGTGAAAGCATCACTGGTTATTTAAGGAGATAAAATGTCTCCTAAACTGGAACGAGTGAAATCTTAACAGGAGGCGAAAGGGAAAACAGCATCATTTAATCCTTTCAGAATGAAATACCTATTCCATATCATTATCATCACTTAATGGATAGATAGATTCATTGAGTGTTTCTTATTGTCCATTAACCCAATGACCCAGATTTTACTGCAGCTCAGACCCAAGTAAATGTCTTTCTAATCACATATGGGAAGGGAAGACCCTTAATGAAGTTTAAGGGTACACTGTAAACCTCGTTTGTCCTACTGTGCCAGATTGCACATCGCTAATCCACACTGCGTTACAGCTAGTTTGTCAAGATTAAGCAAGAGAGGAATGAGAAAGTATTATTACCTCCTCTGAGGCTTCAATCAGTTTTCAGTCTCCTGTGATGACCCTGGCCACCTTCAAGGCTCCTTGGAGAGAAGGAAGGAAAGGAAAGGAAAAAAAAGGAATTCATAAAGATGGCTCCAAATACCACTCACTGCTCTCTCCTTTTTCACTCCACTGTTTTTACTGTGAAAAAAGAACAACCCATCCCTACGAAAATGAAATAAAATGCATATGTTTCTTTTATATATGGAAAAAGTATGCAATAGGTTTTAGCTTAAAAAAAGGAAAATAATGAAGAGTGGATGAATACACGTTCACAATAAAAGCAGAAACAAAGCATTTCTTTCTTTCTGTAAAAGCCTCCTTTTTGAAGTCCTAGTGAAATCAGTAGATGAACTAATTTATTTTAAGCTAAAAATAATACCTATCGAGAGAAAGTTGAACTTTCAAGTGCCATTTTTGTAAGGAGCATGTGGATCTGGAAGCTATCTTTCCTAAAAGTTCATTACAAAACAAACAACGCATTTTAAGCATTTTTAAGGTGCAACTGCTCATAACCTGGATTCCTGTAACGTCACAGATATACTTGAAACATATCTTAACCAAAAAAAAAAAATTCCAAGCACTCACATAGGACCAGAAAAAAAAAAAAAAAAAAAAGCACATTCTGAATCATCATCAAAAAAGAATAAACAAACACAAAAGCTATGTCCTCTACTTCCCTCCCTTACCAAGATAATACAAAACAAAACAAAAAGTGTTTTGGACATGCACTCTACAGATGGAAGAAAGAACAAACAGGACAGGATGAGAAAGGAAGGCAATAATTTTTCAGGATCATTTTGCAGCGGTGCCTAAAAGTTTCTAAAAACACTCCCTCCAGTTATAAAGATAAATCAAAATTGAAACGAGCTCAAAAATAAGGATCTTTCACAGTTGTACCAAGTCACTTTTTGGAATACAATTACGTTTTAAGTCATGACCATGTAAAGTAAATAACACCGGTAGTCTAGTTAGTATTTATATATTTTATGCATTACTGAAAAATCACTGAGTGAAGAAAAAAGGTAAAACTGAGAATACAATTTCAGCAACATTTACTGAAGAAAAAGGAAAAAAAATGTTGAGTTGCTACTGGTGTTGGTTATTAAATGTGAACAGTTGGGTAAATTTTTAAAACATTTACATGATGAGTTATTCAAAGAAATCAGATAAACACATGGGAACACCAGTGATTCTATTTGTTGTCATCACATCTCCCTCAGGTTATTGGGTCTTTTTTTGTATATTAACACTTCAACCAAGCAGATTGCAGGACTGTTCAGCCATCATGCTAATATTTTGGCATGTCCAATAAGCAATGATGGGGTAGAACTTTTTTCGCTACTCTTACCAAAAATTTTTGAAGTGCTTATCCACATAACTATGACGTTGTGTCAATTAGTACTGAAGGACACTTCTGATGCGACTTTCCAAAAACTACAGTAATCTCAGTCTTGAGCATTTGCAGGACACATTTCTCAGAGGTTATACTTAGATTCATTAACTTAAAAGAAATTTTCAGAGTTGCAATTTCTGGTCTGATTATTTTTCCCATTTCAAACTATCATAGTGATTTAAATTTCATATTAACAACTATCTTAATGAGTCAAAATATCTGAAGATTTTATTTATATTTTATATTAAACACATCTAAAGTACTTATTTAATCAAAAATACTTGCAGATATGGTCTTGGTCTTTCTCCCAATAGGACTTTTTTTTTTTTTTTTTGTACAGCAATCTGCAAACCAGAAATAAAATCCATTTATTTTTCAATGATATCTTAGAATTATGCAGTCTCTTGTCACTTTCCTATACACACACAAAAAAAAACTTAATTATATTTTACTTTATTATTTTATTGTCGGTTATGCTTTCTCAGGATTCATGAAAGCTGACTTGCCCTCATCCAACTTGTGAGAGAACAAGACTTTGAAAACTAAGCTTTTTTGGACTTGTCTCCGTTCGGGTTCATCTAAAATGCATTAAACATTTTGGCTGCGGTGTTTTTTCTTCAAGTTGGATTAGAAAAAAAAATGTCCATATAGAGGATCTAAGCCAGTAAAGCTATTTCCCTTTCATATTTTTCCTTAACATATCATAGAATCACAGAATCCTGAAGGTTAGAAGGGACCTCTAGAGATCATCTAGTCCAACCCCCCTGCTCCAGCAGGGTCATGGCACAGGGTGGCATCCAGGCGGGTTTGCAAGATCTCCAGAGAAGGAGACTCCACAACCTGTCTGGGCAGCCTGTGCCAGGGCTCTGTCATCCTCACATTCAAGAAGTTCTTCCTCATATGGAGGTGGAACTTCCTGTGTTTCAACTTACACCCGCTACCCCTCATCCTGTCAACAGCCACCACGGAGAAGAACTTGGCCCCATTCTCCCTACAGTCACCCCTCAGGTACTTGAACATGTTGATCAAATCTCCTCTCAGCCTTCTCTTCTCTGGACTAAACAGGCCCAGCTCACTTAGTCTTTCCTTACATGACAAATCCTCCAGCCCCTTAATCATCTTCGTGGCTCTCCGCTGGACCCTCTCTAGAAGCTCAATGTCCTCCTTGTACTGGGGATCCCAGAACTGCACTCCAGATGTGGCCTCACCAGAGCTGAGCAGAGGGGCAGGATCACCTCCCTCCACCTGCTGGCAACGCTCCTCCTGATGCAGGCCAGGATCCCATTGGCCTTCTTGGCCAGGAGGGCACATTGCTGACTCATAGTTAACCTGTTGTCAACCAGGACTCCCAGATCCCTCTCCACAGAGCTGCTTTCCAGCAGGTCAACCCCTAATCTGTCCTAGTGCCTGGGGTTAATTCCTCCCCAGGTGCAGGACCCTGCACTTGTTCATGTTGAACCTCCATGAGATTCCTCTCTGCCCAGCTCTCCATCCTGTCTAGGTCTCTCTGAATGGCAGCACAGCCCTCAGGAGTGTTGGCCACTCCTCCCAGTTTGGTGTCATCTGCAAACTTGCTGAGGGTGCACTCTGTGCACTTGTCCAAGTCATTGATGAACAAGTGGAAGAGCACCGGGCCCAGTACTGACCCCTGGCCACAGGCCTCCAACCGGACTCAGCCCCATTTATCACCACCCTGCCATCAGTAGAGAAACTCCATCATATGGACTGAAGTTTTTCATGAAACAAACAAAACCAAACAAAACCAAACAAAAATCATTTTCATTTATGAACATGCCCCCAGATTCACTCATTAACTAATTTCCATGACAGTCATAGACACATCTAAAAGTATTACTGGTTTAAATCACTAGCTGTTTGTGATGTCCTGTAAGATTACCATGGTTGCTGATCTGGGGGTATATATGTAAAACTGGAGATGCTTTGAAGTACTCTACCCATCACTCTTTTCTTATATGAATAATGCTTTTAATTAGTTTTAAACTGCCATTAGTTCTAAACTGCATGATTCCTCAATACAATATATTGTATTCCTCAATAAAATATAATCCTTCAACCTTATTGGCAAACTGATACTGAGATTTGTGGCAGCACTACCAAAGGAAAGGGAGGTGAAGACATCTCTGTTACTCTTTTCATTGTGACCTGTTATCATCTAGAGCTCAAATAAAGCAGGAGTTAAAACTAGTTGCTTGGAAAACATACTCCCATGCCTCATTATTTCTCTTCTAGCGTACAGAGGAACATTCATGGGACATCACTGTTTTTCTTTGAAGGAAAAAATATGGCAGTTTGAAATGGGTACATGTGGCACAGCCTATTCTGATTATGAAACATCGCATAAACTTTAGACAACAAAAAACCTTAAAAATTTCTAACAAAACTTCAGTATTTGAATCACCACTGAATCAACAGACTAGTTAGAGGGAACCCTTCATTGCCATTTAAATACTTTTCTTTTGCTACTAAGCAAAGTAGCACTGTCGCAAAACAGAAGATTCACTCTGAGTTTCCCATGCTGACTACCAGTGAAAGAGAAAGAAAAAAAACAGTTCTTATTCATTTTTATTTCCCTGGATCTGAGCAGAAGCCTGCATAAACAGATAATCACTTACTAGTGCTACACCTTATTTCAAGTGTCTGCATTTTATTCAGAAAAAAAAAAAAAAAAAAAAAAAAAACATTTAATCAGAGGAAACAGGAATTTTTACCAAAAATAAGAGTTGTCATTGCGCATCACAAAGGGTATAAGTCTCTGATAATTTTAAGGAAAAATACCATTTTCTTTTGTCTCTGTATCACAAACTAAGCGCTATCTTTCCCTCTCCCTCCAATTGGAAAAGGCAAAGCAATGGGCTAAGCAGCCCACTTTAAACTGTGCAAAATAAAATCACTGCTACAATGTAAGGTTTCGTCTTTCAACAGGAAATGTCTGCCTGCTGTAAGATTTACTTTTGGAGCAATCCTGCATTTCTGAGTAAGCCATTACACCACAGGCAAAGTGAAGAACTAGAGCAGCACGTTCAATATGCAAAACTGTAAGAGAAGCATTGTTCATTTTTCAGTCAAATTAGGAAAAAAAAAAAAAAAAAAGTTGTGCAGGCTGTTTCGATTAGGAGGGGAAACTGGGAAGGAGGGATGTGTTTTCTGATGCTGTCTTTATTTACAGAAATTTATAAGGTGCTCTTTCCCTGTGCACAAGCAGAATCAAATGACCAGAGACAGTTTCTTTGCTCTTGTTTCCAAATCTCTGCTAGCCAAAAACTTATCTCATCAGTTGTTTCCTCAAGGACATTCCCTGTATTAGACTAAACTGTGTCTCCTATTCTTGTACTATCTCCTATCTCGGCTCCTTCAGTCTTTTCCACGTGTCTCCCACAGAGAGACAGTCACAAAATGATGGCTGAGAGAATTGTTATTGCTTCTGACTGCCTTGCATGAGCCTCCTCTGTGTGTTGAGAGGAGATCCTGCATTTCGAGGGGCAGCTATTACAGTTTTACAAGACAACTTCACTTCCTTCAAGGCCCTAAAATGAAAGCTATGTGCTCCAGTTTCAGGGAAATTTAGTTTTAGCTACAAATACTCATGTCTTTTTGATTGTCTTTATTACATTTAACTGCTTTAATAATTGCAATTAAAAGCATTGATTTTCTGCATTTGTATTGTATACATCGGCTGGTGAAAAGGGTATGACCTGTAAAAAGCATTGCTGTCCAGATTGCCCTTACACCATACCAGGCACACAGGGGGGAACATGAGGTTCTGGGCTTCAGTCTCAATTCACTTAGCACTTTTGCTTTCTTTTTGCCCTGTACACCCTTTATCTTCCATTGCAGCTCAGGTTTTCTATCCTAAACCAAACAGTATCCTATGAGAATGGACTTCTATGGAAAACAGAAGATAAGCATGATAACTGGGAAGAAGCATTAGATGCAGATGTGCTCTAGCCTACTGGGAGAAAGAAAAAAAAAAAAAAAAGCACTGAAAGGGAATGTCATTATTTTAAATATTTCAGAAGACCTGAGGATATCTTCGGTACCACAAACTTACTCACAGACTTTTTTATTTTGATATTGACATACATAAGACCATGAAAACTAAGGCTCCCATTTCATCAGTCTATTAGGTCTTCAAAGTATATGTACGACTGTATGTTGTCTGTATCAGCAAGTAATACAATAAATAAAATTCAACATGTACTTGACCATTTAATTGCTTACCAGCTTATATATATGCTTAAATACCTACTTTATGAATGTGGATCAGGTATCTATATATGTAAAAAATATATGACTTTTTTGGCCATTTCAGTAGAAGTTTGGCAAATTTTATGAAGTATGTTATGATTCCTATTATGCAATGGATACAAATACTTCAATACACAGTTCTAAAATGTATATCTAGAAAATTACATCACAGGGCTTTCATAAGGCAATATTATTTCTCTTTTTAAGAACTGAAACTGATCGGTAGTCTGAAATGTACATATATATATTTCAAAGTTACAGGAACCTTTACCTTTAAATACTTTCAAATAATTCTGATGCAAAATAAAGGTGTTAATGCTTAGATTTGCAGTTATGCAATTACAAGCAGAATATATTTGCCTTTTTTAAAAAAAGGGTGTAAGTGGAGAAAATGGATATTTACTCTGCCTACATTTCATTTCTGTGAACCTGAAAGGCACTGCATGCTATGACTTGCTGTAACATACAGCATTGCTAAGAGTGTTCATTCAACAGAATGATTCACTCAGTAGAACTTTTTCACACTCTTACTCTATTATATCTATTTTTTTTTTATGTACTATCCTGGAAATCAGAAATCCAATGATGGGTCAGACCCTTTTAAGTGCTAAATAAAAACAGAACAAGCAGATAGGATCTAATCTCTGATTTTCCATCATAGATTTCACTTAAGACAGTGTATGCCTACATGTACGTATGTCCCCTTGTCCAGGGTGTATTCTGTACCAAAGCAGTCTGGCCTATGATTCTTCCTGTAAAGTTAAAACCTTGTCCATGCCCACAGATGCTACCTTTACAGCACCTTCCTCCATAACAGTTTTTCCCTTATCCCAATCAGGAAACCTAAATCATAAGAATTGTCTTCAAGTAGCATTTTTCAAAACACTTTTCAGTTCAAGCCAGTTATTTCTAAGAATACAGGGAGCATACCTCAGTGGAAGAAAGCATATGCTCACCACATATCAGGACATTCTTGTTATTAAATACTCAGATAATAGGAAGAAATGCTAGTCTGAATTTACGTGAAGGTAAAAATTCAGAATGGTCTTGGAAAATTATGGAAAATGCATGGAAAATACAGGATGAATTAAGGTTGACTGCGAAGTACTGTACTTAGGCAGGAGGAACCATATACACAATGAGAAAAAACTACACAGCAGTAGTTCAGAAAAAACTCTGAGAAGCGCAATGCGGCAACAAGCTGAATGTGCATCAGTGCTGTCTTCTGTGAAAAGAGGAGAGCATCATATTGCAATGTATTTAACAAGCTCACCTGTGAAACACTGAAGAGAGGATAGTCCCAGGAGGAGTCTGGAGGCTTGTCATGCAAACATAAAGCTGAGATAGAGGTGACCATTTACAGAGAGGTTGGAGAAGGGTGACAAGAACGAGAAGGGTCAAAAATTGCCAGGAAAGAGAAGACAAGAAGGGCAAGGGAGGAAGCAGAAAGGAGAAACGAAAAAGGAAAGGCTGAACAAGCTGAGGATGTGCAATCAAGACAGGAGAGGACTAGAGGATAATGGCTTTTAAATCAATAACAGTAACCTGAAGACAGAATAGCTACTAAACTATTTATTCATATGGCAGTAAATAGACATGAAGTAATGGGCTTGAACTTCACGACTGAAGGTAAGTTAGACACTGGGGAAAAGATAATGAAGCTGTGGAGGGTCCTGGGAGAGCATGGACCCTCTAACTGCTGGAAGCCTTTAAGACAAGTATGTTAAGAGAGATGTAGGTATACTTGACTCTCCCTCCAGCACAGACCAGATCTCAGGAGACACTTTCCAAATTTAAATTGAATTATCCTGTGATTCTACAAAACATTACCATAATAACAATATCTTTAGAAACAACACAGTCATGCTGTTTCCACAGAAATAAAATAGAGGGAGAGGCGGGGCGATGAGTTTTTGTGCATGGATATTGTGATTGATCTGAAAGAAATTCCCTGCTAGAGTCTAGGGGTTGTATTAAGGAAATCTCCAGAGGGACTCACCTTCCTTACTTCCCATTGTCTTTTCTTTTTTCCTCTAAATTATTCTTCAGATTTGGCTTCTTTCAATCTTAGTGCATCACATCCAGCACAGCAATTTTCAAATACATCTCCTCAGAACAGTCCAAGAGATGTGCTGCATGATAAAGAAATGCCAGGAATCTTACTCTTTTGAGTTTTCCTTTTTCTTTTTAAATGGACATGTTTTTGAGTTAATAATATGCTGAGGGAACAGCTGCACTCAGCAAAACTCCAGCTATAAAATCCTGAAAAGCTTGTGTTTCTTTCACATCATACTGCAGCCAAGCCAGCTGAGGCTACATCTGCCTCAAATCACTAGCAGGTAAAGTTTGTGTCTCACTACAGGGATGCAGTCCCACTGGGTTATTTTATTTATTTCAGGCAGAGCAAACTGAAATGTTTGGTTTGAATTTGTGTTTCTTCCCAAGGTTCACATGAATTTAGACATTTTTTTCTTTTGTTTCTATGTGTCTCCTATATATATTTTTTATTGTATATATTGTGCACTGGCAGTAACAAACAAAAGACATAAAACTGCTATTGGTTTGCAAATGGCCATTTTCACTGCTATGTATTACAAGGACTGTGGAAATGTAATGTGCAGTTCTTCAGTTCTTCACAGGAACGCAAATTGGGCAACACTTAGGAAGATTTCAGACAAACACTATAAAGCTGTCAGGATATAGAGATATGTATAATGGCAGTAAAATAATTTTGTACTCTTCATCTAGGCTTTAACCTTATTTAGCTTTTAATAGTTAAAGCCTTCATGCTTCCATTTTTGTCCACATTCTTTTATCTTTTCTACTCTGCATTGACAACTCTGGTTCTGGTTACAGATTGCCATTAAAAAGACATCACGTGAAGAATAATTTCCCAATCCCTAATCTGTGCATCTACAAATCAGGTATTACTGATTTGGGGAATACTTCCTCATCAAACCTTAGTATTCAAGGCTAGACATGCCACTAAAGCAAGTCATTGATTATATATTTCCTATATATTTCATAATATCTGACTCTAGCCCTACCACCCCCTCAATCATCCCCTGCTGTCTCACCTGCTCCCACCTCTCTTCCTCACCTCTCCCATTGCATCATGCAATCATCTACTCCTCCTTAAGGCTTGGGATCTTTCAGCCACTCTGAAGACTGGTTTAAATAAGTTTCTTCCATTTCTTCTTCAGCATCCCTATTCTGCCTTTTCTAAAATCAATGCATTGCTCCTTCCTCCAGAGACCCCAGATAAAGTTTCTTAAGGATTATTCCTGTCAGCTCATTCACAGTTTTTACAGCACATCTTACCCTTAGCTTTATATGCGACAACAATATATTCTGAAGTCACTGAATTAATGTAATTTAGCCAGAATAAAACACCCAGGATAGGAGCTTCAATAATTACATTACAGGAAATAAACATCAATACTCAGATCAATTCAAAAACTTCTAAGGACATTGATGACAAATATTTGTTTTTTCTTTCCATATGCATTTTGAAGGGACAATAAGAGAAATATCTGAGAAAAACTCTGAAATTAAGGAACAGGTTTCATTATGTGATTTAAGTAATTTGTCCTCAAGCCCAGTGGAAAGCCACAGATAAAATGCTTGTACATTTTCAGTTGGAACCTGTGAGTTAGAATCTGTGAATTAATTTCATGAAGTGTAGTCATCTACCTAAATTAAAAAGAAGGCCTGACACATTATCAAGAGCAAGACTGAAAATTAAAGCATTAAAGAATTAATTTTCTCTCATTTTAAAGTGCAAGTATGATCTAAGTCCTCAAAGCAGAACTGCTGTTTTATTGGACTTTCACGGCACCATAATTTATGACACAGGGATGAACTAACTGCTTATTTTGCTCAGAGCCCTTACAGCACCCTCTAAAGCAGTTACGTTATGCAAAGATCCATGCACCTGTATAGCCTGAGACCAACACACCCCTGATCATGTACTCAAAACATCATAGAGACTACAGCCTTGTCCCCATTTGCTGCAGACATCAGTAAGAAAACTAAACAACAAATACACAACATAAACTGCATGTATAACTTGGCAACCATCGGCATAAAACTGAGAAGTGGCAAACTATCTCTCGTTTGCATGGGTTCACAGAAATGTCAAGGCGTCTTTTGGTCTTTTCCTCAGCTCAGAGATAACATCAGGTATACCAAGATCATCCTTCAGATATATACGTTCTGAAAAATCTCTTATAATATCTCACTGTGGCTTGTTAAAATGCTTAATTATACTTCATTGTCTAAACTAATGTTCTTTTTCTGCAAAGTCATTTCTTATTTGTCCTGTTTCATGGGACATGGAAAATTATTGAGCACTGACCTTTTACTGAACTTTGTGTTGATTTCTCAACACTTCTCCAGTTCTCAAGTTCATTTTCATATTTAAACCTAATCTTTTTCCCTAGATTAGTCTTTCACACATTTATGAACATATTCTGTAACTTATCCTCCCAATTATAACCAGACAGATTAAATTGCACTGAGTCTAGGAAGATATTTAGTAAACCCTTATTGACACTCATATCTGTTGGACCTTGAACCTATGGGACCTGGAGTCGGACTATGCTAAAGCTAACACCTGCTGTCCTTTGCATTGCCTCTCTCTTCCGCTTCTGAAAAGAGGTTGCATGAACTGTTATAAGCTCTTCCAAAACAGAGACGAGGGACGCTTGCAGTCTCCTCCCACTTTGACTGGAAGTGTCAATCAAAATATTTGAAACTAATGTAGATGCTTAATAATCAGTTGTTTTAAGAATTTGGTTTAATGGTTCTTCAGACAATGCAGCAAAGCTGGCATGCCAATACTGGCTCTCTCCCTTTTAAAGGTGGAGAGTCTCTTTATCCACCATGTGCAATCCCCTACATTCACAGTGAAGTCCAGAAGACAACTGCTAATAATTTAGATTATATTGTAAGCATTTAAGGATGAGATTCATAGAGTATGACTGAATCATCTAAATTTTATTTAGTCTGACCTTTGAAGTCTTCTGTTTTTTCCCTGCTTGTTCCTCATTAATATTAGTATATTAATTCTAGTGTCACAGTAAACTTTTCTGATTAAGACAAGGAAAAACTGTTATGACCCTACTCTATATCCCATAGCATCTTCTTTACTAAGTATCTTCAGATCTCTCCTTTCCTTTATCTATTTCTTACTTCATCTAACCTCTGATTTGTTTATAGAAACATTACTTAATACTTTTAATGTATATTTTCCTAATAATAATTTAGAGGTCCCTTCCAACCTTAATGATTCTATGATTTCCTTGGTTAAGATTTCTGATGTTGTCGCTATAAGCTTGCGTGCCCTGGCTTATACTTTGCAAGATTTTTTCTAGATTTTCAGATTACAGAAAAAGCTCCTTACTCTGATTTACTGATAGCAACTTGTTTTTTTCTGTCACTTCTGTGTGTCACTTTGGTTTGCCATGACACTTGTGTTCTCTCCCAATTCCCTTTTTCTTTGTGTTCTTTTCACAGACCTTTACGTAGAATCAACTCTGATTTTTCTGAAATAGGCTTACTTGAATCCCTTGTGACTGTCTTGGTACGATGATTTATATATTTTTTATGACAGGGATAAATTCTTATTACAGAGGAAGCTGGAAATCATTGTAATCACTTTACAAATAAAACATTTCCAGTGTGAACACCTTGTCTTCTTAAGTGCAAAACTGTCATATGTATCTCATCACTTGGCCTCCTGAGTCTGTAAAACTCTCTTTTTTTTTCATGTTGTAACTCATATGTGTTGACATATAAGATTCTAAATGTAACCCAAACAAGCAAAGGTTGAGGATGCATAAGCGACAGTTCTTAGATATGAAAGGAGAAAGAGTAAATACTGCCTGACAAATCCTTCCCTGACTACCACCAGCAGATTCGCAGTGTGAACTACAGAACAGTTGCTATAGCTCTCTCCTTAACGTTCAAGTAAGCTTCTTTTAATACCTTCAAACTGTGCGTACAAAAGGTTCACTGTATTGATTTGCTTTCATACACTGAAAAAACACAACTGCACAGATGGGCTGTTTCATATGCTTTTGATTAACTTTTTTTTTTTTTCCTCTTTTTAAACACACCTTCATTGCTCAAGCCAGTTTATGCTGGTTTTATTTTATGACATGATGGTTTATAAATTTTTTGTCAAACTGTGTTACTGTTTGATCATTATAAGACCAATCAAAGCAAGTATTGCCAGTCACAGTTTCTCATCCCAGCCAAGTTACAGTGTACATATGGTACATGATATAAGGGAATGCAAAACTGATTAGCGTGCAAAGTGCAGTGCAGTGGTCTTTACTATTCATCATTAATGTCATAGTGGATTTTAACAGGCAAGAGACTTTTCCCATGGCCAAAGTCTTGCACATAACCACTGGAAGAAAAGCCAAACAGAAATTATGTGACATATATGAGCATGGTCTTGAGCTATAACCTCCTTTTCCAAAACAGAAAGATCACTCCCCACATATTTTCCTGCTAACTTCTCCTAGAGCTTCAGGAAACATATGTCAGAACAGCTTTTCTTAAGATGGAATAGTGAACTTTTACATACATTTCCTGGAAGAACTTTACTTCCTGCAACATCGGTCCCTGCCCAAAGTTAACAACAAAAAAAAAGAGGACCAAGATCTCTTGTCACCTTCATTCTACATGCCTTAAATAAATACATATGCTAAGGAAACTTCTGTGTCACATAAACAAGGTTAGCAAACCTAACTCCTGAAGATTGTGAAGACCTCCTTGTTTTTACCTGCTGTTGTGTTTCATAACTAAACTTCTAAGAGTTCTTCTTTTGTGTGTTTTGTTTTGGTAGGTAGAATCTAACTTTGTACTAATTTCTATGCATTAATGACCCATCTTATCTAAAATCTACCCAAGAAATTGTGCATTTAACCTATTCTGCACATTCAGAATATTTGTATGAGCAATAGACCCAATGGCACAAAAGACACCTCTTCTGCAGGAAATTTCAGAAGGTAGAAGCTCTTATAGACTCTCTCTTAGTAGGACCAATTTTAAATGCTTTTACTGCTAAGCACAACCTTTTTTTCAAGCAGTCAGTGTGTTCAGGTTCTTGATAGGAATAAACAGCAATTTACAATGCATGCCTGCTTCATTGTTTAATATAAGAAACTCACATTTACATGTCAGAGCCATGTCACCAGAGGAACTGTTCATTAGCATTTGAGCAGGCACAATCGCACCATAGCCCTTAAAGAATACATAGCCACTCAAGAATACATATGACTTGAGTGAGGATTGAAGAAGCAAAAGAGCTCACAGGCAATGAAATAGTATTAGTAAAGAAAGCTCTCCAATGTTTTCTCCATCAGATGTTGTTCTTGAAGTGCCTGATGAATCATAATCAAATATATGCCATTTACAGAAGGTGAATTCAAATATATGGAGACCAAATGAATATAGTGGCTTGTAGCCACATCATTTTGTGTTATGAGCCAGTCAGACCTCCCAAGTTAAGTAGTGCTGAGCCAAGTCTGAATTTAAATAGGAGATCCTCCAAGGAAAACTGAGTGCATGCACTGAAGGAAATAGTGCTGGTAGCCCTTGTCTGTCTGAGTTACTACTGAACTAAGGTCCTTGCATGATGCCAAGAGCATGGGACTGAGACTACAGAAGAAACTCAAATCCTTGAATCTTAATTCCTAATGGTCATTAAAAATCTGATGGCAGCTTTTGGAAAAGTAATGATATTTATGTAGCCAAATTTCTTACCGGAGAATTATAATGCAGGGACACATAACAAATCTTCTGGCAGTTTCAAGCTGCTATAGAGTTTTCTTTCACTTGTTCCCCCATCAGCTTTTATGGAATGTTATTGTAAGTGGTTGCAAAGTGCTACCCAAGAAGTGATTTCATTCATATACCAGTGTTAAACAAAGAGATGATAGCAGTGTTGAAACCCCAAGATGCATATTTTTAACCTCTCTGTTCTGCATATTTTGGTTTGTTTCTTACTCAGAAATATTGGGTTGAACAAATACATGTGGTGGTCTCTGTCTTTGCATTGCATTAAACTAACTGGATAACCCCAGTGACACTGCAACTCACAGAATCATCTGAACTGAAAGTGAGCACTGCAATTCATGCATTTCAACCTTCTGCCCACAGTAGAGCTAACATCTAGTCCACTCAGGTTGTTCAGGGTAATTTATACAAGAGAACTAGGGAGAGAGAAAGAGAGAGATGATAAAGAAAAGATTAAAAAAATGAAAACAAAACAGCAAAAACCTTGCAGAAGGGTCTTAATGTATAGCAGGTAAGCTTTTCATATTCTTCTGAAAACTTCAGGTAATTGATTCCCATGACATAGGTGTTAAGTGAGCACATTCGTATGCTTGGTGCAAAGTATAAAAGCCTGTTACCAGTAGGTTTTATTAAATTAGTAGCTGGTTCCTGAACATAAGGAGAAATGAGCAGTATCTAAGGTTAAAAAAAAAAAAAAAAGGAGACATATGGAAAGAAAAAGGCAGGAGAACACATGGATTTCAATACCACACACAGATACTATTGAGACAACTGATATTCAGTATAAATTCTTGTCCTGTCTGTAACTTTAATAAATAATGAGACAAGCAAGTAATTAATGTATTTGTCCTAAAAGTGTGTTCCTCACTGTAAAAACACAAAGATGGTCTAGACACTCAAGATCAGTCAGCCAAACTTAGAGCGCTAGACTGCCCTGGGATCATTCAAAGTGCTGTTGTGCACCATTGCTTGCATTTCGTGCTTCAAATTCCCACTAATATAGGACAAAATGAACTCTTTAAGAACACTTTGAGTGAGAATCGTATGATTCCTTCAACTACGACTAATGTAAGGCAATTAATACCCAGTCATAAGCATTTTCTGGCCTCATATAAGGGAAAAATTTAGGCTGCATCATCTCCCTGACCTCCCTGCCCCAATTACCATGGGAAGAAAAACAAAAAATGCAGGCCAAAAGGACTGGGAACAACCAAGAGAAACAGGGATAGCTGGGCATGCTGCAAACAGTACCTGCACACAGATTTGAGAACTGGAATTCTGACAGCCCTAAAATTAGGATAATGAATATAAATGAGTAAATACAAAATATAGCCAGCCAGTGCATGGCAGAGAATGGCATGGTTTACCAAAGCGGTTACATGCTTCCTACTAGCACAAAAGATCTACCAGCAACTGCAGCCTGCTATAATCTAAACTGACTAAACTGAACGTCACAGCTCTTTCTTTCTCCACCTCTTTACATCTATGCCACTAGATCTCCATTTCAACCTACTGAAGCCTTGAAGTTTTATTTGAATGATCTCAGTGAATCTTGGAGGCACCCCCTCCTGACAGCAGCCACAGATGCCTGCTACGCCTATGAACAAGTGATGCTTGCCAATGTTTATTTATTTATTTTTTTTAAACCTCTTGTGTCATTTGGATCTGGTTCTGCTCATCACTTCTGGACTCCAACTTGAAGAGGTAACCTGTAACTCATCAGGTTTGGGGAAAACATGTGTGATCTCATGAATCCTGGATGTTGTGAAATAATTCTTTTTTTGGTGAGGAGACAAAGATCTGTATACCATTATACTAGTAAAACTTGCAGTATTCCAGGGATTTGCCAAGCAAGTTTTGAAAGCTGCAAATCTTCCACAATTTGTTTGATATATCAAGAGGGACTTACAGTAAAGTATCCACAAGGGTAGCTAGCACAGATCATAGAAAACTAGCATCAATTGCATGATATTTATACTATATATACTTACTTTAAATTCCATGCTACAAGTATAGTAACATTAAAGAGGGTAAAGTGGGAGAACACTGATTGTGAACATGTGTAGAATGAGGATAATTTATTTTTAGCAGTGTATTTCTCAGTTCTAATGTAATTCTACCACCCAGTCCAAACACATATGAATGTCTAAAACATCATCTAATATTCTAAATAAATGCCATAGGCAAGAGCCAGAAAAGGAAGAGATGTATGTTTGTTTTACAACACGTTAGAAAGATTAAAATATATTGGGGGGGAGGAAACTCTTTTTCCCTTCATAGAATCACTGTATCAGATTTTCCTCCCTACCCCAATGTGCAATTTCAAAATCTTTTCTGGAATAATAACAGGAAATCAATATGTTTCCCTCAGTGTTCAAGAAAACGGTTGCCTTCAAAAAGAAGCAATATCATCACTGACATGACCATTAGAAAGCATTACTGCTCACCCTTTTGGCATTGGAAACACGAGAGAAAAAAATTGTCAACAAAATAGCAGTGAAAAGCAACAGAGACAGACTTCCCTTTGTGCCTCATTTAAGTGATGCTCAGGTGATATATTCTTTGTCTTCAGTACCATAAGCTCTTAGGCAAGGGTTTGCTTACAATACTTGTATAAATGTTTAAAAAGCAAAAGCAGGGCATTTACCTTTAATTTCTACAGCTGGAAGTACTGCTCATATCACAGTCAAATCTACTGAGAAGAGGAATGTACTGAGAGAGGAAAATCCAGTCATCTCTTGCTTAGACCACAGGTATACTCAGTGTCTTCATCTGCAGCACCAAATAGACCTTCTATCAAAACACAGCAATAAATGTCCTGTTAAAACACTGTAGTCTGAAATAACTCAGAATCACACTTTCTCTCTCTGGACATCCAAATAGTTATTTAAACAACAATGAGTAAGTCTAAAAAGAAAAGCTGAGCAGCCATCTGCATTATTGCAGTAGCTACCTCATGAAAAACCAAGTTTAAATTCCTTTTTCTGAACTGGTCCTTTAGACTAGTGATTATGCTAGGATGCTGCCTCTCCCATTTTCTAATGCAAAGGTCTCAGTGAAATCCCAAGGAAGAAATAATTTTCTGCATCAGCTTTAGCTTTTGTCTTTTTTATCTCCAAACCAGAATTTTTGTTGTCCGGCCAGCCTAGGATTGCAACAAACTATGCAATAGTGGCTTCAGATATATTGAAAAGCAGCATAAAGAACACTGATGTAAAGGTGGGAGGAAAGAGGACTTTGGCCAACAGTATGCTCATCAAAATGTTGAACTTCTACCCTTTGAAAAACACTGGAGATCTTTAATCTTGAGGCAGAATAAAGATGACGTCTGGATATTATCCAATTTCCTTACCTTTTAAAAGAAGATGGGCAGAGCCAGTGTTGCCAGAAGTTGATCCAGACAGTGTACACACCCTAAACTTGATGGTTTGGTCTCTGAATTATTCCCTCCAGGTTTAGATTTTTAAAAGTCTATAATCCTTTTTGCCAGCTGGTAATGTCAAAAACAACAATATTGCTGTTAGTATTTAACAGGTAATACTACATATTTCATGGAGTGAGTTTTGTTCCAGACTAGGATTGAAACTGATTTGTGTTAATGATTTAACTTGTTGACAAATAAACATTTGAGGGAAAAAATATATAATACAATCCTGGCAAACCAAACCATGCTTTTTACTTTGTCTTGAATTTAAATTCAGCTATTTATTATATCACTCCATGCCAGAATTAGGCAGTAAACTCCTTTCATATTCAGAAGAATGTTTCCATTTAAAATTTACATTTAAAATTGTAATAAGGTGCTGGATTTCATTCTTTTCCATGAAACTGTATTGTATTATATTAGTTGCATTGCTAGAAAATGGTACATTCTGATTCTCCATTTCAATGAGCTGGATGTATTACATATTTCATCATGAGTTATTAAAATTAGTGCAATTCAAAGGGTCACAAACCACAGATACAAAATGCATGGGTTAGCTGTTAAATATTTAAATGCTGCATCCTATGTATAATCAACTTTTGCCTAAAGTCATGAGACATTATTGAAATAAATACTAACTGGACCCACCAGTACCAAAATGGTTGACAGTCAGTGGCATATACCAAAAGCAACATTGGCCCCAGGGAAAAAGCTATACATGCCTGTTCAGAATGAGCACTATTAAAGCCTATCAATAGGGTGTGATAATGACCTATTGAGGGTGAGACATATCAACAGCTATCATTAGGAATCAATATCAACTGTTACTGATAACTACGAAGACCTCCTATCGATCCTTCCCTATAATGAGATATGGGAAGTGATTGGACTCCACACCCCTCAGAATCAAGGATGTATCCACACGTACCAAGAAGCATCGACATCACTGTCGTGAGGGATGTTGTGCCCTCACGACACGTACGGAAATCAATACTCATCAAGGCCCATTGGTATCACACTCATGATATATTGCTTTTTAGAAGACTAACTATTGCTGTCCAGCATAATTTCAAAATATAATTTATAGTGGTTCTTTAGAGAACTATATCGAGTGCATTAAAGCCATATGGTACTGTGGTTTCAACCCCAAGAGATGCCTCATCAGCTAAGAGAACCAATATGCATATATCAATATGCATATTACTCATTTTTAATAGAGTGTAGTAAGCTGTAGAAGATTACTGATCCTGCCAGCTACTTGGAAATATGAGGTGTAACAATTATTTTAAGATTGTTGGAGAGTTTCAGTATTCTCAGGATATAGAACATTTTTCTTTGTTTTGTTATGTTTAGAGCTTGAAACATTCTCTAGCAGTTGAAATCACCCAGAAAATACTACATCTAAACTAGACAAGTTAATACCTAAAAAAGATAAAACCTTTCTGGAGCTGTAATGCTCAAATTTGCTAAATATGGCTCCCTGGAGGGAAGTAGGGAAAAAAAAGGTGGAGGGAAAGGGAGAAAAAGGATGAGAACATTGTCATTTATCCTGGCAAGAGGACATAGCATCTACCACAATTATGCATATTTCACTACTAAAAATAAGAAGTGGTAAGCACTGCAATAACTGTTGCAGCCTTGGCAATACTGAGAACATTGGATTTTACAAAGGATTTGTGTTATGTACAGTCATTTCCCAAAACACTGAGAAATATACCACATAAATAGAGTGCACTGCGTTAACCTCTAACCTAGGAACATTAGCAGCTGGAGACACAGAAGAACTGTGCTGCCCCACTAAGGGCATCAACACAGACACAGGAGATGAAAATTAGAAAGTCAAATCTCAGTTTTTTAGTCAAATGAAACCATGGGAATAACTTGGCACTAACAAAATTGCCAATGATACAAAATTAGGTGGGGAGATAAACAAGACTGCGACAGAGCAGGGGGCGGAATTTGCCACGTGCCAGGCTGAAGTGGGGCTGCGCAGCCCCTCGCGCCAGGCCGGCCAGCACCGTGGGGACCTGCTCTGCCAGCCCAGGGCAGCTCGGTCGGGTTCTTGGTCACCACGACTCAGCCGGCCCATTCTACTCCCCACCAGAGACGAGAGCCAAGCCACGCTCATGAACGCTCAAGAGCAATTCCTCAGTCTCGAGGCCTTCCTCAGTCTCGAGGCCTGGGTAAAGTGTCGGATTTGGGGGCTTACAACTGGAACAAGGAGACAAGTGAAGGGCCAGATGGAGAATTCCAAACTTACCACTCTGTCTAGAAATGCATTTGCACTGTGCTCCACCCAAACTAATAAATCCTTCAGTGGTGATTTTATGTCCAGCACTTGGAATATTGTTTGGGACTTGCACTCCTGCTTTAAATTTCTCTTTCAATGAAAGATTTTTAATCTGAATTATTTTAGCTTGAAATGGGGAGGATACCAGGCAGCTTAACAGTAACTCAAGTGTGTTTGATCAGCTTTAATTTCCCTTTCAGAAAAGTTCCTTACAATCATATGTGGTTGCATTTTCATGGATTGATTTGTACTTTTTGTCCAAGACATTTTCAATGGCCATTTGAATAAAATGCTTGCTTCGATTTTTGCATAAAAGTTGACTACTTGGAGGAAAAAAAATGATTTTGAAATGGTGCCTGAAATATTTCTTAATCCTTATTGTCCCCTTTTTTCACTTAAATTCCTCATTTGGACACCAGCCCTCCAGAGGTATTATGTTCCCAGGGACCTCTCATGGAGGCAATGGTCGGCACTTTAACCTGCAGGTTCTCCCATCCTACCCTCGTATTTATTTCCAAACCTTCTCTCCCATCTGTTCCTTCCAGTCTGACCCAAATATTATCTTATGCCATTTAACCCTAACAGATTTTTACTTCCCCTTCCTATTCCAGTTGGATTAATGATGTCAGTAGTCTTCCTGTGTACTTCCAGTTCCCTTTTTAATTCAGCACACATCTTGTATTCATTCACTGATTCTTTACAATACTTATCCTACCCCTGATCCTTCCACAACATTCTAATTTTTTAATCCTGTTTCACATACATTCTCCTTTAATATTCTTCCCTTTTTCATCCTTTACACCTAGCTTGCCAGTCCTGCTGTTAAACAGAAGTTTTTCTATCCCCATGAGACTCTGACTACTTTCTTTTAGCTTGCTTCCTTTTGCCTTTTTTGGCTGCTATTTGGCACCACTTTTTATTTCTTGACCCTTTATTCCTGTATGTTAGATAAGGATTCCTTATGACAATCTACCTCCTGAGACAGGTTAATAACTAGTGTATCTTCTCTTTTCTTGCCATATTGTATGCCCTGTGAACTATTCATTCTACATTTATAAATAATGGCTTCATTAAATGCCACTGCATGTTCTTTTGAATTAAGCTCCGATTTTAATGAATCTCATGTCCACAGTACCTACTTCTGTTTGTGTCACTACAACTATTCCTGCAAATGCTGCCTCTGTTGTCCATTCTCAACGTTAATTCCTAAGTACTGATATTTTGGTTTGGAGCAAATCCAGTCTGTAATTTTGAATGACAAAGCACACTTTCTTCCTTTGGGAGACAAAATAGTTAAATTGTAACAAGCTGTTTTGCATGCCTTCACACTGAAGAGAGTGAACCATCTGCCTAAATAATCAAGTACATCATTGTTTAGAGAGAAGAGCACAAAGTTGCAGGGTTGAAGACTTGGAAAGAAGCTTGCACAAATCAGTCGGTGCACTTATGTACACGTAAGCCTACCCGAAGTTTCCAGCTCTGTTTAAACGAGGCAAGAGACAACTCAGTACTACAGACAAACAAAACCTAGCATACAGTATATTAAGCATTCTGTTACTGTCCATTTGGAGATACTGAAGAGCAAGGAGAAAATTGACATACACAGACAAAGAAAACACCATTGTGAAACACTTCACACAGGCTCAGGACCATTTGAATAGCACTGGTTTTCCAGAGAACCTCCTTCCCCCATTCCCAGATCTTTCAGTGGAAGTAACAGCCAGTCTGCAGAGAGACATAACCATAAAGAATAAAGCTGATAAACTAAAGAAAGGTCTTTACAACATTGCACTGCAGCAATACAAAACAAAACAAAAGAAACACACAGTTCTCAAACACTGAACTAGAAAAAAGTAAGAGATATTTGACAAATCATCAGACTCTAAAAATCTTAAAAAGAAATAGTATCACAAGCCAGATATCAGTATCTGAGGTCCTTGCAGGTCTACAATTATGTCTACATTACAGGAGCTGGGATTGGCCTCCATCTCCCAGTGCCAGATGTACCCCACACTCCATGTCAGGTGGAGAGTCTAACCCACACCAGCTCCCAGTCAAAACAATTTCCAAGGGAATAATAATTAGCAAACCTTCTCTCAAGACTTAATACAGATCACACTTGGCCCACCATCTAGATAAGCCTTTAAGCTGTAATAATTTGGTAAAAAGCAACTAGGCCAAGCACTGATAAGCTCAGCTAGGAAGGAAACACTCACACGTTAAATTAAGCAACACAAAATGGCAAGAAAAAGCTTGCCACAAGTTGCAGGAGGATGGATTTCAAAGGAGGTACAGAGAAATCAAACTTACTGCTATGCAGTCACACCAGCTTTGAAAAGGTTGTCTTAGCAAAAAGCCAGTTTAGTTAAATAAGAACAGAGCCCTTTCATTCCTGCTAACCAGCATATGCTGCTACCATGGTGTCATTTGTCCAGTGTAAACCAATCTAAGTCCTGAATCCTGGTGTCAATGGAAAAGGAAACTTTGGGACAGTCTTTTATTAATTATTTTATCTCAGTTACACTTGCCTGAATCTGGAGTAAATTCAAGGAAGTGGAGACATTTCTGAATCCAAACCATACAATAGGGTCAGCGTGTGACCACCCAATTCGCCTGCAGAGCAGCTTTTACACCCACTCAGGCATAAGATGCATGCATGTAGGCAGCCAGCTTGCATCTGGGTTGTCTAAAGTTTCTATTTATTATCGCTTCCTTTTTACTCCTGTCAAATCTCTCTCCCCTTGACAAAATACACTTCATGCTGTTTTGAAGTGTGGCAAATAGTAGGTTAAATTCTTGTCCAAAATTGTATATAGAGTTGCTACACATCAGAAAGGAGAGTGGCTGAAAGAGGACTCCGCATCATTCTGCAGATCATTAACCAGTAAAATGATCTGCCCTATCCTACATGTCACATCCAAGAAAAGATCACAAAATTAGAAATATAGAGCTCTGAGCAGAGGAGTCCTCAGCGTTCCTCTCCCTACCCTTTATGCAAGCACTGGGGTAAGCAGCCAAGCAGAAATCAGCATTTTACACAAAACGTCTCAGAACCTGATAGCAAACCCAAACAGCTATTCAGTGTCACGCACTCTGATGTGGTCATGTAATTTATATATTATGATAATCTGGTTTTCATCTAGCCTACTCATTCAATAGTCATTTCATTCAAATAATTGGCTATCTGACTCCCCACCCATGTTGAAGAACATGTACACCATTATATTAAAGGATAACATTAACCTGGACAAAATTAACAAAGAGAGAGAAAGAATTTTCCAAATAAGAAGAGTTCGCTTTCATTATATATGTTAAAACATCCACATTTCTAAACATTTAGAAGAACAAAATTAATTCTAACGCTATCTGATCCCATTCAATTCTTTCAAATTTATTTTTAGCAAACAGAAGTCTTGACTTCGGTTTTGGTTTTCTGGTTTTTATATATATAGTTATGATCCCGTTTCCCAAAAGTCTTATGGACAGGCAGGCTAGCAGCCATTTCTCACTATTTCAAGTGTTAGCTGTTGAGCAGCTAAGAAGGGACTTCAGAAAGACCAGAAAAGATCCCCCAATTTATGGGGAAAGACTGATGAAGCCACTTGACACTGCTAGGAGCATATCTGTTGTCAGATATTCCTTGACTTAGCTCTATAAGGCATGCCCAGAGAAAGAAAACATCTTTAAAATAACACAAACAATATATCAACATGCCTACATTATCCTTATAATGTTACTCATTCATAGACAGTGCTGTGAAAGCATCATTCAGGATCTGCTCATTTAGCCATAGCGTGTCCATCCCCTGTAAGGATGGAGAAGGGCTCTGGTGCACCCAATTTTTCCCAGATGCAGGTTAGATACAATGACTGTGCTGTGGAAAAAAATGGAAACGTTCACTGTTTTCAGCTGAGTAGTCATTTATACCTATGAAACATAAACTGTTCTCCCAGTATTTTACACGGTCAACAAGCATAACTCCTGTCCATTGGATGCAGAGCTCCAGCCCTGCTCCGGGGAAACAGAAGTCCTAATGAAACCAGCTGCAGATTTAGGAAACATGGTTTTACAGTATTGTGCTATTCCCTCAAGCCATAGGAAGTCTAAGCATACTTAGACTAGTCATTTGAAAAGAACAGGTATTTGTCATCGTCTCAAATGAATTTTGCCATTTTCTCAAATGTTATAAGAGTCATAGAGAGTTATAGAGAATTCAGATCAGGAGTTGCTTATAGAAGTAAAAGAAATTGATCTAAAGAAGCAGCTGAGACTTTTAATACAACATTATGAAAAGTTTCCCTGTATTTTCTATTCCTATTAACTATTTAACAGTAGATAAACTGTTAGAAAATCACAGAATACAATAAATAAAATAATAAAATAAAGCCAGTTAGTAAAGGACTGTCCTATAGTAATAAGTTACTTACTCAGATATTGCCATAAGAAAGCAAAAAACAAACAAACATACAAACAAACAAACAAACAAAAAAAAAACACCATGCGTGTTGTAGGGAAAAAACAATAGGAAAGTAGGGATGTATGGGAAAATGTAGGGAAATTAGCAAAACAAGCAAAGACAATCAATATGGAAATGACCTTACATACCAGGTAAGAGTTTCCTCTGACATTCCTTTCTGGTAACAAATCTAAGATAGAAATTCTTTCTTATTCCTATGATCTAAGCATAATTTTTATGGAATTGAATTTTTAAAGGATTTGAAAGAGGTGTCAATAGAGCTTAGTAACACTGTCAACTCTTTTCTTTCTAACATAAAATTTGGGATGAAAAACTAGTTCACTTTTATCACAGGGATCTTCCTACAGCTCTTTGTTTGCATTACCTTCTGCATCAAGATTGTTACCATGGAATTATATTAAATAAGCAAAAACTACTCCTTAATCCCTCAACTACAGCCTCCTCACTTCCTTGGCCTGGGCTCAGCCCTAAACTGAAATTACCAGTTTCCGCAGTGTAAAAGAGCAGCCAGCTGCTGCGAATACACTCATCTTGTTTACTCAGCTCTGCTCCTACTTCCTGAGCAACAGTCAGTGCCCAAGAGCTTTAATTGCTAATCTCTGTTCACCTGCAGGATAGCAAGAGAAAAAGCATAATCACTACTTGTTCTACCAACATATCCTAGAAACTACACATTACAGCTACATCATTAACAGGATTTGCTAAGGTTCGAGAGAATAAGTGTAACAGCCTATAATTTCTCTGCCAGCTCTAACTGAAGGGCAAATTTTTTCTGTCTGTCCTGCCCTGTGGAGTTTTAATTGTATATTCTATTCCCATATGGCCAAATTATACTTTCAGTTACAAGCATGATATAATTAAAGTTAACAGAGCTCACTCAGGTCTAATTGAGAGCACTGTTTATTGCAGCAAATGCTGCACTGCCATGAATCACTGAGAAGAATTGCAACCTGAATTACAGCCCTACTGTAGTCAATAGTGCTTGTCATGTTTGTCTGCAAAAATCAATGGCTAGACAGTAGACACATAAACACAGAGAAGCAGTTTGCTCCTACCTCAAACTCTATGGTACACTTGGGCAAAGGAAAGATAGGAGGAGAGTAGAGTAAAATACATCTGACAGCAAAAATAGGAGAGCAACATGTTTGTTTAAAAAAATAGAAGATGAAAATGGATTCATTTAGGACAATAAGACTCAAAAAAGAGGGAAAAAAAGGAAAGGCAGTAGATGCTAAGAAGAGAACTGAGGCAGACAGGGCAAGAAAATCAGATTAGAAAAAAAGATATGGAAAGAAACTGAAGAAAATGCAAGGAATCAGTGGCCTTATTTGATCTTGCATTTCACATTCACAACCTCTATCACCTTCAGTTCCTGCCCTGTCTTTATTTGTTTATTTAAAGCAGTTAGGAATTTGATTTATAATGACTCTCTAAAGAAAAAACTTTGAGGTGTACACACTATGGAAGACAACATTAACATTCACATCCATCCATGCTTAGCAGCTTGTCATCTCAGCTCTATGTCTATACTGCAAACAAAGGCATCATTCCAGCACCTGAAGACACAATTGAGTTGTATCACAACTAGCCAGACACTAAGCTTTAGATGTTAAATTGTCACATTAATTTACTCCACTTGAAAGTAATTAGAAATCTGTATTACGTTGTTCTTGCAGAAAAATTACCACTATCACCGATCTCTGTCATTGCTCTCCATCTTACTGGAGGCCTTTTAATCTAAAATGTCCTTAAATTAAAAAGTCTGTACTTTTAAAAAGTCTGTACCATCTATAGATAACACCAAGATTTGTCTCCTTGACTCTTTCTATTTCTAAATTATTATTATTATTTTAGCTTTGAATCAACTTTATTCCTTAAAGGTAGCTGCTTGTGTTCTGGTAATTGTGAAAGATTTGAAACAGATGACAGAGTATCTTTAGTCTTCTGATTGTATGTGCTCAGGAGAGTTTATCCTTCTCATTTCATTTTGTCTCCTGTTTGGTTTTTGTTTTCCTATGCATTTGAACACCTTCAGAGATGGAATATTTATTTCTGGACCAGGCCTATATTAACTAGAAGCACCTTATTTTGGTGTCCAGCTGTGTGTTTTCTTCATTGTCTTTGTCTTTAGGGTGCTCCTGCTTTGCACAAAATGTTTCAGAAGTTGCTGCTGTCAAAGAACACTTTGTCTTTTCTAGCTTTGCTGTTACATCAGCCTGTTTCCAAGCTGGAACTTTGTCTCCGGCCATTACATATGTCTTTTTCTTTAGTTCAGTGTTTTACTTTATAAGCATTGCTCAAGCACGCTGGTGTTTTTACAACACAGATCTAAGTGGGAGGATTACATTTTGCCTTTTTCTGTGCAAAAAAAACATGGTTTGACAAAGCTAAGCAGCAGAAGTCTATCCCAACTGTATGTTCAGCAAGCACAGTATACTCAGTATATCTTTGTTAAGACTTGTTAGTTTATATAAGCTTACTCAAGATGAGACAATACATTATCTCCCCTGACTGAAACAGGTAACTGGGCCATTACAGTAGCTTGTCCCATGCTTATCCAGTCCCTAAATGTCTTCCAAATTTCAGGCTCCAGCTCACTTGCACTCTTCCACTCCACTGCCTGAAGGCAGGAAAATGGTAAGACAGGATGCAGATGACATGAGCTGTTTCAAGCTCCATTTGGCCTTACTTCCTTACAGAAAACTTGGTTGCCTGTATCACTGTTCCTGAAAGGAGCAGGCAGGCCAAATATTGAAGGACCCTTTCACTAGGGACCTGTCTGTCAGGTATGTTGTTGGCCAGCACACTGGAACACATTTCATGTCTACTCGCCCATGTTTGTTTTTCTGTTGACATTTTGTGCTGTTTCACATCGCTGAAGCATTTGAAGCTTTCTTTTTTCAAGTATAGCCAACAGTTGGAGACTGCCTGTCTGCTTATTACACCACTGAGCAATTTTTCAGTCCTTTAAGATATTTTAGGCTAGTTTCTCTCTATATATATGTATGTGCATGTATATATAGATATATATATACATGAAAAGGCATATACGTGTATGTATAAATTTGCGTGTGAGTGCAGGAATATACAAGGCACATGTCAGGTTTTTGTCTGTTTTAATATTATGCCTTTATATTATTAGAGCTGATATTTTTCGACTTAAGTAGTTCTTTATCCTCCCTAAGTCCACATTATTGTAGATTTATGTACCACTCTGAGCACTTCCAATTGATGCAGCTTGCTCAGCTTTGTAAACACTACAGATAGCTTCCCCTGGCTTCCAGGTAGCTTCCTTCGTTTTTAAGAAAATTGGTCTGCACAATTCCCCCTGTGAGGTCTCAGCAAAAAAACTTCTTTTGTTAATCAGTAAGAAGGAAATACTTTCTTCTTTTTTCTTACAGGCTGAATCAAGTTACCTTGATCGTCATTTGGTTTAGCTGGGGATAGATACTAGGCCTCCCTACCATTTTTTTCTTCAGCACTGGTCCAACAGCTTCGCTATCACTTTTACTGCCACCCCAAAGAATTTCAAGGCATACATGGCAGCTTTTTTGAGGTAGAGGTCATCAGCTGTGTAGCAGCAGCATATGCCCTTCTCCTTGTGCTACCTGCACACCAGAAAACAACCTTGTACAAGTGGTTAAGCACCAGCCCACAGTGACAGCTGAAGCATGCAGCTAGTCACAGGGCCCTGCTGGCAAAAAAGCACAAGGAATTCAAAAACCTGACCACAGCAGGGAGCGAGCCAGTGTCAGTGGCTGATGCCAAAATCAAGAGGTTGTTGAGGGATCCAGGCACATGGCGGGCACAAGCTTGACCTGCTCCACTGTAAATTAGCAGGTCTTCAGGGAGCTCTTGTTAGTTCCCATCCGTGGAGTGCTCCAGCACCTCCCGTGTGCGTCCTCAGGAGACTGTGTGCATCTTCTGCGGCTTTTCATCATCTGAAGGCTTTGCTATGTGACAGAGGAAAAGAAAGTTAGGCCAACCCCGGGCTAACATTCAAATACCACACATCTTGCAGCCTATGCATCTTTCAGGCTAAGAGGAGTGACTGAAATCAAACACTCCTGTGTTTACGTTTATTTTAAGCAAGAGCACTGGTATCCTCTTGGGAAGATTTATCCCTATTCTGCCTTCTAATATCAAGCACATCATGACTATGACAGCTCTTTTCCTGGATACTTTGAATAGCTGTTTCTGTGAGACTGGGTAATGGAAAAGCATCTTTTAACCTGATGGTTTCTTTCAGCAACTTTTTTTGCAAAAACATCTTCATCATAACTCAATTGCTTCAGGGGAACTGTCGTAATGATTGGCATGAGGTACAAACATAAAGCCATGAAAATATTGCTATTGGTCAATAAAGGCTCTTTAATGATCAATTAAGATATTACAGTTTAAAGTTTTGTAATTGGTTCTGCGGGGTTTTGACCACAACCATACAAGAAGCTACTGAAATTACAAGTTACAAAAATTAAAAGCATAGAAGTGTATAAAATGCAGGCACAGGCAATTCTATATTTGAATGCTTCATTACACACCTTTGTTAGGAAGAATATACGACACCGTAGATCTTTACAAACAATACTGTTTCCTGGCCAATCATTTGTTTAATATTTTCTGAAGATTTTTAAATAACTAATTGTAAGTATCAATGCATTGTATGTGCCTTGTGAAATCTTAAAACAAGATTTTAAATAAAACACTGCCACTGCTAAGGCTGAGCAGAAATTATTTCGTTTATTTTTCTTTTTTTCTAAGTAACTCTGTCTATTCATCTAGAGTTGTATCAGACTGTCATTGAAATCTCTAGCCATTTTCCAGGAAAATTATGTATGATCTTGCAATTTTTTTCCAACCTCCAGATATTTTTGAACTTTTCATACTCATACATACTGAAAGAGCATTTAGTTTGAGGCTACTGAAGGTTTGAAAGGATTATCATAGGAAAGCTAGGTTGAGTAATTGGTTTTTAGTGTGGTATTGAGTTTTTAGTATGGCAAATGAGCTGGTCATTCTTATTTTGTCTGGCAGCAAGTTTCATAGTCTTAGTCCAGCTCCTGTGAATATTTTGTTTCCTGTGGTTACAAATCTTTCCCTATGTTGTTGACAGCTTCATTTTTCCAGAGAAGCAAAGCTGTAGGGTGAGGTCATCTTGGTTCATCTGTTATCCCACAAAAAAAGAAGATCTAGTGTACTACAGAAGGTATTAACTGTATGTTAGAGCTTACTTAAGAGCATAATGTATAACATTTATATATAAACCATATTTACTCACTGTTTATCCCTTGAGGAATAATGCATTCATTTATAACTACACAATACAAGCATCAAATTAGGTGATTAACACGTCAAAGTAAATTAATTCTTTTCAATTTTATACAACTTGGGCAGCAAAATCAAATCTATACTTTTAAATTAAGAAATGAATATATCTATTAAAATCCATTTCTCATCTTAACTACAAAGCACTGCACCACATGCCTTAAATCAACAATTCTTGGGGACAACGTTTGTCTTTTCATTTTGTTTGCACAAGACCTGCCGAAATATCATCCAAGTTTCCCGCTAAGGCTCTTAGCCACTACCGTGATTACAAAAATTATCAGTACCGTTGCTACTTTTGTTATTATTGGCAGTGTAGGACAGTTTTCCACAAGAGGAAGCTTCTTCCTTGCTCTCCTTCAGCCAATGTGCCTTTCAGCCTTGACTGAAATACATATCTGGAGCAAGAAAAGCGGAAAGGAACAAGAAAACATTCATAACAGGTTAAGCTGGGACAAATTCCTTAACCCATGATATCAGTGGATCTCTACCTGCAATGGTCCAAGATTTCGCCTTGCTAATTTATCTAGCTATCAACAATGCCTGCTGCAACACAGTGAAGACAGCCACATCTCATGCCAGCCTCAGACTTAACATCTACAATTCAAAAGTTCATTTTAAAGCACTGTGGCCTGGGGAGCCACATGTTATGAGTTAAAAGGAGTGCTGAGGCCTTTCTCAAGAACAAATTCACTGCATTTTCTTCTCCATTATATACAAACACACACTAGAGTCAGAGGCTGTAGCGGGAGAAGTACACATGCTTTTCACAATGCTGAAATCTGCTGCTCCAGATGCCCACCCAGCACGTCGAGTTCAAACTGAACAACTTAGCTGGAAGTGACTGAGATGCAACTGAGTTACTCAGTGTGTACCGGGATACTCAGTGCCTCTTCGGCTATCATTTCCATCAAAATAAACACTTACAAATCAAATAGCTGCCTTTACTATTTAAACTGTTATCCTTTTTCTATCCCTGTGTCTAACATAGCTCTCCTTCTTCACGGAAAGCCAAACTGGTAGGGCATTCTGAGCCTAACATTTCTATCATGTGGAATATGTTGGATCAGATAATCACAAGGCCTTATGTTTTAAGGCACCTTAAGGTCAGGTAACATAACTGAAATGCTGTTAGCGATTAAACGTGTGATAAATAACAGTATCTGCTGTAGCTAGAAAAGATCGCATAGGTAGCTCCGTGTTCTGTTTTATAAATCATATTAAAAAAGTGTATGGGTTGTTTTATATTAAACATAGTTGTTATATGTGCCAAAGATTTATTAGTCCAGTCTGTCTTATGGTAAATGGCTGCAGGCCAGATTCGTATGGTAGAATAATAAAAAATTTTAAATGGCTATAGAAGTTGATGGACCAAAATAGAGTTAGTTCCCCGATTGGCTGCTAGTGATGTCATCATCATGGCTGCAGTTCCATACGCATTTACAAGAGGTCTATTTTCTTAATTTCCACCTATATCATAATAACAATCAGACACTCCAAGAAGTCTGTTCCCTGCCTAGTGCCTGGAGTCTCCGTCACCCTGAACTAGGTGCCTGCTCAGTTCCCTGTCTTGCAGGGCTGATCATTGCCTGGGAGCTCTGTTGGTGAAGAGAGGGTGTATTTTGGGTTAAGTTTTATACAGACTATTGAAGAACTATCTCTTCCCAGTACTTAACATGCAACTCTGCAAACACTCAAGCGCAAACATAATTTCCCTTTTGCAAGTAGCCCCAGTGACTTCAATGTCACTATTGTGCAGACAAAGTTATTTCCTCACTTAAAAGTTCTCAGGAGACTTACTACATATATTTTCAGAGGTCAAGAATACTGAAGGCTCTTAAAACAAATAAAATGAGACACACACATGCATGGTTTGGACTATGTTCAGAATTTTCCCTAATTGCTTTAATCGAATTCCCACTAGGTATTAAAATTAAATTGTCCAAGTTAGCTGAATTTCACTTGTCATTTCTGGCTGGCAAGAGTTGATGTATCAGATTTTCTTTACCTTGTTTTTCTTTTGCATGGGTGTATTGAATATAGGTGTCAGAGGGATGTTTGGTAGCCTCACAGAGAAATTCCTTTAAGTAAATGACAGGAGTTTTTTTAAACACATGACTTTGATGCTTTAAAGTTGTTACAGATTCAAATTTTGGTCTAATTCTTGAGAAAATTCCTATCAACTTGTTACATTAACTTTAAAGCTCATATTTTCATGTACCATATAGGCTCCATACAGTACCAGTACATCCATTTGATAGAACTCCTTACAAATTCATAATTAGAGCCTAGTGTACACTTAGCAAAATCTTATACTGAAGGACAAATCAAGTTTTTACTGCAGTTAAAAATCTTAATTGCCAAAAACTAATTTTTTGATTATTATTTGATTATTGTCAAAATAAATGAGTAAATAAATGAAAAAAATCGAGGACAAAAATTGTTCATGTGTTTCTTTTCCAGCTCCTTTGCTTTATAGCCACATTACTGCCATCCAATTAGCATTAGCTGTTATAAACAATAGTTTAGACATTTAATAATTCACTTCTTAAAAACTTCTGAAATGCTGTTAGCATTTTTTCCAACCACAATGACTGTAAAGCAATTTGAGGCCTGTGTTCAAATATTAAAGTGCTCTTATGTCAATACTATGTTTCAGCGTTCCCTAAGGAGCAGACACTTTGTCTAAATTGAATTATAAATAACACACTGATACAGGAAGTAACAGTCTCATAGCAGTTTACTTCTAATACCGTATTCTTCTTTATTACTTTTGGTTACTTGATAAATAGATAGAGGTTTTAATTGAGCATAATAGTTCTTTGCATAGATAGAGAGCTATTAGTGGTGTAGCCAGGTAATATTCCTTCCTATGAGAGACTCTGTCAAAATGGGGAACAATATCAATTTAATAATTTTGCTTTGTGAACACACTGCAGCTAAGAGCCTTGGGTATTGACTTAATGTTTTTCTTCAATAAATGTATCGTGTATTATAGTACCAAGTTTAATGAACCTTTACACAAAAAAAAAAAAAAAAAAATCCAAGAACTGAAGGTTTCTTTATTAAACGGACAAGTAAAGAACTGTAATAGCTTTCTTCTATGCAGTTACGATTTTTCTACTAACTGTGTAATTTCATTGTAAATTTAGGGCAGTACTGTAGTCAAACTCCAGGGATTTTACATACAGAGATATTTAATGCTTAAAATATCTTTAGTCATACATTACTAATCACAAATGATTTGGTTTTTAAAACTGTTTTGTTTAAGCAATATAATATTTTAAGGAGTTACTTGTGGGGGAAAAAAAAAAAAAAAAGGAAAGTTGGCTAGAAAAACTACACTCTCCAATATAGTTGAGAGGCCTCATTATCATGTATGAGCTTCTACTAGGACGTCAGTAATAGTAGTAGAAAATTACTCTTGGATTATTACTTCCTGAATAAGCGAACATATCGGAGACAAACCCATTGTTCACCAAGTGCTGAAATGTTCTCAACTGAAGAACTTTTGGAGTTGGACATTGATCTTAAAGCCATTTAAAAGTATCAGTGAGGCCATATGGTGGCTGTATAGTATGTGCTTTCTGACAGCACTGCACAAATACTCTACAGATCTGGTATGTCAAGTATCTTGAAGATTAATCTGTATTTACATTCATAGGGATTTCACATTACATTGATAAGAGAACAAATGACAGACTGTGATGATATGGTAATCTCTGCGATATAAGCACTTACAGTTTCGAAACATTTGTGTTTTAAGTGGTAGCAGTATCTATAGCTATGGCTGCCAAAGAACTCTCTCTATCTGCTGCTCTCTTCAGTTGCTCATGAGTTTTTCAAAATAGATATTTTAGCCTGATTATGTTCCATGCCATTTATTTTCCTCAGGATAAAATGTTCTGGTTAGGTGAGTGAAATTATTGAGAAATTAATAATTTTGTCCTCAGCTAGCCCTCCTCTCTGCCCAAGTGCTTTTTTAACAGATGGAGTATTTCTGTGCTCTGAATAAAACATTACACTTGGAGACCAAGACAAGTAACATGCTTTTAAGGGCCCATCTTAAAATCCACCCAAATTGGAATACACTAATTTAAAACACATATTCAACAGACCTTATTCTTGGAAAGTAGCTAATGGGAAGTCCCATTGCAGCCCCAAGCCCACCAAACACCACGGAGGTTGTTGGCCACACTAGGCTGTGCTGGGTATCCCGAGTGACCTGCAGGAACAGCTTCCTAAAGGACCAACAGAGCTAGAGGAAATGGCCACAAACTGAAATACCAAAAGTTCTGCAGGAACTTAAGGAAAAATGTATTAGCAGGAAGGGTGACAGAGCACTGGAACAGGCTGCCCAGAGAGCTTGTGGAGTCTCCTTCTCTGGAGATCTCCAAGGCCCGCTTGGACACAGCGCTGTGCCATGTGCTCTGGGTGACCCTGCGTGTGCAGGGGGTTGGACTAGATGATCCCTAGAGGTCCCTTCCAACCTTAAGGATTCTATGATTCTATGACTTACAGCCAAAGGTGATACTACTCCCTCTTATCTCCAAATGATCTATCATCTACCTGGGAGCAGGAGATGACCCTGAGCTGCAAGCCTGTCCTTTCTATTAACCCTGCTTGCATTACTATGGAACAAGGTCTCCAGATGCTTCTTTTCAGAATGTGTTAGGCGAATCAGTTTGATACACACACACACACATCAATGTCCTCTTCTACCATGTGAAGATGGAAACGAGCGTTTTCAGTTCCCACATTTCAGTTCCCACACAAGGGTCCACATTTTAGACTTTTTTCAGATTTTGCTTGCTTATTAAACAAGCAGTATTAACAACTATTTTTTGCTTATTCCTAAAAGCTAAGAAATTCAGTTCTAAAAATCCTCATCAGAAGAATGTTACACTTACAAAAGCAAAACCTCAAAGCTCCAAAATACTAAAATTACTATTACCACTGCATCCAGTGGGAAATATTCTACAAAAACTAGGATTTATTTCAGCAAATTTTAGGTGTTGAAAAAGTAGGCATCATATCATCTAAACTTGTCACTTGGTTCAGTGGACAGAGAAGAAGAAACACACATGTAGAAGTAGATTTGTCCCTGCAGGGGAGTTCATTTCTCTTAATGACTAACTTATGCTGTATTGCTACCTTTAAAACTAAAAGCTGAACTAAGTGAAATCATCCCCTCTACAATGATACTGCAGTAATCCCCAATTAATATGTGAAGAATGGCAAGGGAAGGAAAGGGAGCTGAAATGGAGAAAGCAGTACTGCAAGTTGTTTGAAAAAAAAAATAGTTTTGTAGAGAGTGATAAAATCCCTTGCACCTTTGCGTGCTTTGACAGTCTTCAGTGTCTGCAAGCAGCACCGTTAGGGCACACTTTCCCTCACAGGGAGGGTGATCGCCATACAACACCAGGAACTGATCCCAAATTAGTAAAAAAAACTGGTCAGTTATTTGCTGCTTAATATTGCCAGGAGGATTTACCATGTCACATCAGTCTAGGTATAAATCACAAACCATAACATCTTTTACAAAATTGGCTCAAATTACTTGAAAACTATTCTTCTACAGCATTGCAACATTTCCAGCATTTTTTTGGAAATAACTTCACTCTTCCCTTTATTCAAGAAACAGAAATAAACAGAATGGGTAAACAGCAGACTGACAAATCTCATCATCTATGTTCATCAATTAAGCTAGCAGCTATCTCTTGCTATTTACAAAAATCTGCACCAAGCCCTATAGACAACTTCTTTACAGATGTTATTACAATGGACAAGGAAACACCAGCTTCGGTGTTTTAAATAAAAATGGGTCATTTTAGAGTCTATCAAGAAAATAAATATCCCAGATGGTCTTAAAATGTCATCACACTGCTCAGCTTAAAAGCTATGACAGGGAAAATGTTAGTCCAGTAATCCTTGTTCTGCTATGACCAATCAACCTACAAATGAAATTACTCACAGGCTTTGCTTACACCTTAATGCTTAGAAAAATAACAAGCAAACTTAATGACGTGTTTTTCTCATATAGGACCAATGGGCAGCCTTCTCCAAAAATACAATCAGTTCTTGCTCTAATTAATTAAAACTCTCTGAAGTTCAGCTAACGAGGAGGACCAGTTGCCCCTGTGTTACTGCAGAAAGTTACCAGGACCAGAATTGGCTCCCAGAGTGCCTTTTTCTTTTTTTTTTTTTTTTCCTTTTTGTTAAAGAGGCCCTTCCCTTGCAGCTGGTTTCTCATCTTACTGATTACCTGCTACATGAGAAATTTCAGTCTGGCTTCAGGCCTGGACCCGGCCTAGAGGCTTCTGTCAACAGATTTTGTTATAATTTACTTATTGTAATTCAGAATCCCATTAAACCAGGTCTTTATCTGGCTTGCTCTATTGGAAGCATTCAGTACTGTTGGTCAGTGAATGTTGGACCACCTTCAACACCTTATGAAACTTTCAGTGGAAGTTAACATGATGCAGACCCTGCTTCTCAAGGATGTAAGTATATGCTTAAGTCCTAATGTAATGGATGGGACTTAATACCTGCTAAAAGTTAAGCATGTGCTTATGTATTTTTATATATAGAAGAGAATTCTCCCTGTGCCTACAGAAGTGGAAGTGGTCAAATGTTTTCAGGACTTGGAGCTTTGTTTCTGGAAAAAAGAAAAGTCTTTGTTTTGTGACTGTCACTTAATGTTCTTAAATTTTCTCCATACCTTTTCTGAGGGAAAAAAATAAAAGTGTTTTTCATCAAGAAATGTGTCAGGCTGAGAAATCTTCAAAGGCCTAATAAAAACTTTCTAAATAGAATTGGAAGAAGTGCAACTTGATTTTTTTTTTCCCTCAGCACTGCTTCAAAGGTCAAAACCTTTCCATTTTTAAGAATTTTCTTAGGATCCTCTCAGATGGGTTCTGATGAACTCAGGGAGCTTGTGTCAGTGTGAAACAGACTGTGTTGCTCACTGCAAGTTAAGGATTTATTCCTTAACTTATTGTACTTAATTTATTGTGAGGTTCAAGGTGAGATGAGGCTCTCCACCAGTAGAAGAACAATTCTGTTGCTCTTCTGTGCCTGTTATATCTCAGCACACATAGTATAAATAAAGGAAAAGTGTCAATTCTTCTCAAGAAAGAAATGGTTTGGAAATCATGAGTAACAATTCAGGGCAAAAATGCTAGCAAGAAACTGTTAAAAAAAAAAAAGAAGCTAAACTGATCAGTGCTATTACTAGTGAGAGAATACGTATCTTCACATTCAAATTTACTGTACAAAAAGGGATATAATTAATGCTATTTAAAACTTACCTTCCAGATATAGGTGGATCTTCCAGATCTTCATTTTTGTAGAAGACCAAACACATATCTTTTGCTCATTCAGACATCAACTATAGAAAGAAAGAGTTGTCTTTCCTTTAGACAAACAGGCACTGTCAGGAAAAAAATAAAAACCAAAAAACCCCCACTCACAAAAAAGCAAGAGCAGTAAACAAAACTGCAATATTATATTGCAGTAAAAAAAAAAAAAAAAAAAAAAAGGCCTCTGGGATTAGAGGTAGTGCTTTATAAAAAAACAAGAGCCAAAAACAGTTTCTTGAGTCTCCTAAAGGAAATATCAGTATGTTGGCTAGTCAACTTTTCATTATCGCTTCATTGTTTAAGGGTTGTTGTTTTCTCCCCACAGCCCCTCCTTTAATTTAAAGTCTTTGGGGCCAAAATCTGTTAATGCATTTATTGTATGCTTTAGGGACATATTCAAATAGTAACAACTTGTATGAATGCTTTAAATTATTCTGAAGAATGCAAGCACAATTTAAGATGCTTCTGGCCTAAATCATTAATGAGGTTACACACCATTTATGGTGGAATTCTCCTGCACAATTTACTCTAAAAAGCATGGAATAGACATAAAAACGGATAATGCTTTTCAGAGGAACAAGGCTGCAGTGAGTTCACCAGCTCTGCAGCTTTCACAAAAATAGCATGCATCTGACAGAGGAGTTAAGGCAGCTAAAACCAAAGAGGGGATCTGTATATATATATATATCCCTTAAAGTGTCACACAGCCATGCACATGGAGAACTCAGTTGCTCTGTAGGGAGTTAAGCTGTATTCAAACACAACTTCATTAGCTTTCTGGTTCCTCTCCTTCCTCCCAGAGTTTGTTAGTCTCATTCACTATTAAGTATGCATCAACACAGTTAAAAGTTCTACTCAAAAAAACTTCCCAAACATCACATACCGCATCCACAAAAACATTCCTCATTTTCAAAGAGAAGACAGGCAGACTTTAGCAGATAAAATTTTATCAGTTCTGACAGGCTATGAAAATCTGGTCCTGCAGAGTGCACTGCCAACACTTAATAAATAAATCAAATGATACTAATAAAGACTGGACAGCACCAAATAAAGTGTGACTTTTGCAACGCATAATATTACATAATATTACATAATATTACATAATATTACAGCAGCCAAATATGACATACATAGAATGGACAGAACTGATTAGTGTTTGCTACATATAAAATTACTAACATAAACTAAGCAGAAACTTATACCAGTGAAACATCCAGAAACAAAGGAATTCTATCCAATTATTCATGTATAGTACTTAGGTGACTGCAGCCTCTCAGCATACTTTGCACTAGTCAGGAATTCTGTGGCAGGAACAGGCATTTAGAGGAAAAGATGCCCACGCTGCCATGCCAGAGTGATGGTTACAGCCTTCAGGACAGGCAGTGAATACCCTTAAATTTTGTTATACACATTCTTCAACATCTATCATGCACAGTACTCAGGATTGTTGTAAAGACAGATGACATGCTTAAGTGAGGAGCACAGTTTGTCACCCACCACCGTTTTCAGCTACAGGAAACCAGAGGAGCAGATAGGTGGTAGGTTTTGGGCAAACTACTCAGGAGAAGGCAGGTTTCCAAACCGGGCACTGCCTCTAGAATTTTCAGACTGAGGTGACAGAAGATGACCTAGTTTAAAAAAAAAAAAAAAAAGAGAGAGAGAGAGAGAATAAATAGTAACAAAATTACAGATGCAGACAGCATTACTTCAAAAGTTCTTCAGATATTCAAAATGTGAAATTACTGAACTGTGGGACATAACTTGATGCTTAAATTAGTCCTGTGAGTGAAAAATCATAGTAAATGATCCATCTATAAACAGATAACAGAAAATACGCCTTTATCACTTTTTTTTTTTTTCTCCTCTGACTGCTATACAGGACCAAGCCTCTTGCATTACCCTGTCATTTTGAGTACCCATCAAAGAGAAGTAAGCAAACATCAATCATATAACAAGTTTTAGCTTTTCACACTAACGGATCAGTGTTTTAATGCTTGTGATTAAAGTTCTCACTGTAAATAAAAACACTGATTTGCCTCTGGTAAAACTGCTGTAAAACATGCCACATTTGGTTTTACCTTTCATTAAGTAAAGTGTCTATTACTCCTTTGCTTTCCTTTTTATGTAACAGTCCAGACCTTACTGAAGTACATTCCACTCTTAAAGCTCTAAAGAGAGTTGCCTGCATAAAGACTGGACAGGGGTCTACAGGATTTGGACTAATAGCTGTAACATGATAATGTTAGAAAGTTGTCAGGCTGTCAAAATGTAAAGTACTCCCAAAACCGAAGTGTGAGGGTTTAAGCATTTGTTTCCACTAGTATTAGGAAGAGTTACATGGTCTAAATTCTCTTATATTCCTCCTAAGTATTCACCTCGCTGTTCACCAGAAACTGAAGATGACTCGGGGATGGAATTTGAACCCCTACGCAAATCAGTAATTTCAGTGACTGCAACAAAGTCAATCAGGCAAAAAAAAACCTCATCAGTGAGAATAAAGAATCACTGTCTGGTTCAATGTGTTACTAAAAACCTCTTAGGGCACTACAGAAGCATTACTGTTCTCATTTGACAGTGCAGGCGAAGACTGAATCAGACACCAAGATGACTTTTCCCAGGACAAAAGAGAACACAAAACAGAAGTGCTATCATATGTTAACAGTTTGAGACTATCCTGTCCACTAATTCATTTGGCATCTTTGATTTACATGAAATAGAAAACAAATAAATGCAAATGAGAGAACAAACCAAAGTTCTTGGGCTACACTTTCCAAATTTGGCCCAAGTGGGTTATTAACTCAGGCAAAATAATGAAGCATGTGGAAAAATCTATATTTTTGTGATAAAAAATTCTCAAGAATATAAATTGGCACAACATTAATACGCCTGTGTGATATACTGCAATAATGATGGAAACAATATGTGCAGAGTACATTGTCATACCAATGTAAGGAATGTAATCAGATTGAGGTCTTGTGACCTTTTTGGATGCCATTTCAGAGTTCAACAGAATGCAGATGCTTCAGTTTTTAAGACACTTAACATCTCACAATATACACTATGCCAAGGCACATTTTTGCTAAAGGCAGTATGAGTTTATCACTTACTTCAGTAGTTAGCTTGAGCCCTAATGGAAAGCACAGTTGAACTGAATGGTAGATGTGGTCCAATCCCTGATGAAGTTAATAAAAAAAGTTTTGATTATTGCAGTGGGACCTGGACTGGGACTTTCAAATCATAGAACTGGAAGAGTAGCCAGAAAACATCTGTCCAAGTTACAACATATATATTAGATTTACTTTTATTCATTCCTTTCAGTCTTCACTGTTGCAAACACTCACAAGTGTGTGCAAAGCACAAATAGGACAAAAAGTAACTAGTGTAACTGTACCAAGAATGTTCATCACTTGCTTCCTCAACTGCTTTATTATCCCTTTTAGGCTTTTAACTACAGTGACAAGAAATTTTGTGCACATCCCCAGGCTAGTCAGAATTATTCTTTATATATACATACATGAAGCTTGATAGATGAATGGCAAAGATAATTACAAATGAAAAGGACACTGTTTAACTCTAGCAAAGGTACCAGGGCTGCAACTAAATCTTAAATTAGATCCAAAAAAGACAGAGATAACAAAAACCAAAATGCTATATATAAAAAAATTATTTCATAGGTAGGTATAGAATTTAATTTTTACATTCTCTTGAGGCTTTGCACTGTGAGACCTTGTTTTCAATTACCTGCAGCATTGCAAAGCTAAAACTGTTTGAGAATTTCCCATACTGTCTACCTGTCTCAAACTCTGATTGCTTTCAGTAAGTACTTTTGTCACAGTGAATAACTAAATCCAGCTGTCCTTCTTAAAAATGATGATTGTTATTTTTATCATTACTGTAATTTTTGCTTTTATGTGTCTTAAGAGTGTTTTAAAAGTAATGCTGGCCTCCATTTCCAGATGAAAGACTCAGGGCATGTAGATATTTCTCTGAAGCATCTCAATACCACAACCGAGACAAGACTTGATAACCAAGTAACAGAACTATAGGCATCAACTCTTCCTCATAGAAAACAATATGCACTTCCTACTGGATCATAACATTTCTACTTTTCATCCTCCAACTACTCTAACATTCAGGGAACCTCAGGGCTTGCTTATGCATGTTTACATCCTCTCTCCTCTCACAGAATTCAACTATCAAGAGCTTAAACTGCTGCATTTTTTTCCTTGACACCCCTCTCTGCACTTATCTGCTATTGTGCTTTGGGCTGTAAGTCACCTCTCAGACACTGTTTTGATGCTCTGGTCCCACAATGAGTCAAAACTATCAGTAAGTGTCATAAGTGCAGAGGTAGTGCAAAGAGCAAGCACTGTTACGATCATTCACATGCACTTCTTGGGTCTCCTCTGATCCGAGCAAAATGATATCTACTCTAGGACAAAAATCCGAGGATTTATTTTTGACTAGAGGCCAGATCTTCAGCTGCTGCTAATTGCTTCAATTCAGCAGAGCCCTGCAGTTGAAGGCCTGGCCCCAACTCTATGGAACTGCATGAAGAAATGTTAAAGACAGTCTTGGCTCTATCACAATGTTGCCATTAAACTACCTGTAGAGGATTTTGGTACCAAATAGCAAAGGACAAATCTTTTTGGTTCCAGTTCAGTCCAGGGAAAAATAAACTCGTTTTCAATTAAATAAAATGAATGTGTGGCAGTCAGAGATTTTCAAATTCAATTCCAACAGAAACAGCACTAAACACTGTAATGTATATATCTGCATCTTGGAAAAAAGCTACAGAAGCTTTGAAATTTTCTGGGCAGGCTAGACTTTATATGCAACCAAAAGCCTATAGTTCTCCCTGAAATAGTTCCCATCAGCAGTGAGCTCCACAGCAACTGGCTCAATTTAAATATTAACATACTGAAAACTGCAGGTTTTGGGTGGATCAGGCCTAAATTTTTTGCAAGTGGTTTTCATCAGAGAGCTGCAAGAACTTTTTTTTCAGGTAAGCTTATAAACATTGTTCACTTCATGAGTGATTCAGTGTAAGATTTAATTTAAGCTATTTACACTGGACTTGATCATAAAAAAAGAAAAAAGCTAATTTGTGCCGTTAGTACTGTATACATGTGAAAATAACCAAAAAAAAAAAAAAAAGATATTCGCATGTCTCCCTCATATTGTGGTATGGAATGAGATCTACATGTACTGTAAATTGTTCCATAATGATTCATGGATTAGCTGGGTCTGCTTTAAACAGAACATTCCTGAGCAGTAAGGTAAAGCTGTCTAACGGAGACTTATCTGGAAAAAAAAAGGAAAAGGAGCTGCTTATGTGGCTTGCACTGGGGTATTTTTAAGCTCCTTTTCAACATCTTGTAATGTTAGATAATTGTTTCAGCATAGTTCTGTATGCTGCTTGAATAGAGAACGTATCTCCTTAAAAAATATTAGCTTACTGTCAGTAAAATATCAGTAACAAAATATCCATATCTCTATCTTTCCAAGGACATTCTGAAAAGTTAAGTGATTGCTACATGTTAGACAATCACAGCAGTAAAGGCAAGAAGCATTTTAAATGCTGATTCCTTGAGGAATGATGTATAGTGAAAAAATAAAAGTAAAAAATGCTTCAAGATGAATAATAATCTTGGGAATCCTTTCAGAATTCCTAAGTGTCCTCATTATTAGGATTAGACCTAAAAGAGAACATGGATTTCTTTTTCTATACAACATTCAGGTAGAATTCTTTTCAAAACAGACTTTTACCCAACAGCAGTAAGTTTGATAAATTTAAAAAATTCTGCTATTTTGCAATTTTAAAACATTCTGTTGAAAACAAGAGAAAGAAGTCTTGAAAGGTCATAAACCCTTGGATATTGGTGAAGACATTTCCATTACTTAAGCGAGCACACAAGGAGAAAATCTGAATATCTAAGCCCTCAAAATAGGCTATTTTCTATTTGTGTGGCTTACTACAACGGACAGGATATTATCTCCTGCGTTGAATCCAGTTCCTCACAGTGTTGGGCACTACATCATATAACCTCTTTAAACTGCACTAATTCGTTTCAATAAACTGAGGCACAGAATTTTTGTCATCAAAATGTATTGTGTATGGAAATACGCTAACCCTTTTGCTTATTCATACGTGCATGTAATGTTCAAACTTTTGAGTTGCAGTGACTCTGATGATGAATACGAATAAAACAGTGCTTCATATACCAAGTAGAGGGTGTTGCATTAATTTAATTTCAAGAAGAAAATCAAATTAATTATAATGATGAAGTCTGCATTAGGAAGAAAAATTACTGAAAATTCCGAGCCAGATGGAAATGCTCAAGAGCAGTATTATGAAAGTTTGAGACCAACTAGAAACCTAGAAAGAGAAACTGGAAATATATTCAGGCAGTGGCTGAGATGCCATTTTCTGGAATATTTGTAAATTCTATCCACTGCTTTCTCAAGCTCATCCTTTTTCACTTTCTTCTCATCTTAACCTCTAGGAATTTCAATTTCCTATTCTAATTCAGGAAAATACAAACAAAAGTGCAATGAAGTAGCTCTACTATGGAAGAGTTCTTCAGGAAGGGGCTATACACATTTCCAGTAAAAAGGGGGCCATACATATTTTCCAAAGATTTTTGGCACTGCAGTGGTATCCCTTTCTGATTTCCAGCAGCAGTCTACTTCTTTAGAAACCTTTAATCATCTTTGCTGCTGGCAGGACATCTGTTGGAAGTTTTGGAAAACTGAGAATGAAAAAGCTCATAACTCCATAGAATTCACTAATAGAAAGTGAGAACTAAAACCTGCACAGTATTACCTGAGACTTCAAAATGTGCTGATAATAATGGAAACTGGCAGGAACATTTTGGAATGGAAGTCCTACAGCAAGCATCTCCATAGAGATCTCCATAAAAATCTATGGATCTACTCGTGCTTTACCTCTGTGTGAACCCAACAAAACTCAGAATTTGCTTTATAGTCATGTAAAGAGTTCCACTTCTTTTGTCCCAAATTTATTCCTTTTCTTCACTCTTTCTACACAGTTCACTATTCTCTATCTTTGCTAGTTCTCAAAAGTTCTGATACTATGGGAATGCTCCCTGACAGATTTGAAGGCACAGCATTCCCAAACAACACTATTGAAAAAGTATAGGTTACAAATGCAGAACCCTAAAATATGAAAAATTCAGTAATACCTAGAATACATAGAACTTTAAAGAACTTCTTGCAATGCTGCATCAGAAAATATGGGATGTGTATGGTGCCAAGGTGCCTTAAAACTGTATTTAAAGATCTTCATGACCAATATGAGACTTGTAAGAGATTTCATGTCATAAGACTGTTCTTAGTCCACTGGTCTTAGGTTCTGTAACTATGAGAAACAAGAGGTTCTAAAATTGTATCTAGACTATGTTTACAACACACATCTTACAGTATTAAATAATTTAAGCAGAATTACAGTTTCTATATAACGTGCATCTTACCTTAAATTTGATTTAGATATTGACAGACTTTAATGCTACAGTTGACTCAATGAAAGCCAGGAGTGTTCAGCACTGAATCAGAATTTAATCCCAATAACTTGCTCAGCAAAATCTTCTGTTTGTTTACACATGTAGCTGTCAAGAGAAGAGGACCATAAGGTCATATGTTTCTCTGCCCAGAAAAGAGAAAAGCAACCTTCTGGCAGTAGCATCAGTAGCACAAGGAAGAACTTTCAATAGCAGAAGAAAGAACTTTTCAACTTCTGAGAAAAGAAATGTTAAAGAACAACCTGTTATTTCCATATACTAAATAACATAAAACTAAAGATAAAATTTTATTGTAACAAAACACAGTGGGGAAAAAAAAGGTGTATGTAAACTGCATATTTTTGAGGCCAGATTTCAAAAGGAATATAAAGAAGTTCCTTTCTTAAAACACCAAATAACTTAGATTCCACAACATATACAAATTATACATTACATATATATACATTAAACAAGTATGTATATACATAAGCATACACACTACTGATGTAGTAACTGAACTGTTTTTCATACAGATCATAAGCACGTTTATTTTTATATGATATTATTTATAGCAGGGGAATAAGAACTACAAAACTGAAAACATTTAGATATTTGCACCATAACATGCAGAAACAGATACTTGTTATATTCACCAATATATCTTTTAAGATTCAAGAATATAAATAAGAATTCAACCCTGCAAGATTTTAAAATAAACAATCTGCCTGCCCCATGCAGCTTTTAAGCATTGTCTGAATCAGGATAAAGTCAAGACCCTCAAAATTTCTTGCAAAAACAGGGTAGAGGGACAATGGCACAAGGAAGCATATCCTTTGCTTATTGCTTTGGTTTCTTAGAGAAGGGAGGTGAACTTTGGATACCAGCTCTGTAGGGAACTCTGCATAATAGGCAGCAGAAGTAGCCCTTTTCAAACCTAAGGAATGAGTTATAGTGGGTGAGATTCAGAATGAAAACTTTCCCCCCTCATTCTCTCCTCTTGTGCCCTAGAATAGCCAGGAGGTCAAAGTCCTTAAAGGAGAGGAACCTTAACTCCTTGATTTCTAAACCAAAATCTGTTCAGAGCTGAGTCAAAAGGCATTTTGTCATCAGCAAAGATGTTTTGCACCTCCACGAAGTATAAAATACTATGTAATACTACTCTGAAGTGCCACTCTCCCTAACTCCTTCGAGCAAAACATATAAGCAGAAAGACTCCAAGCACTTACCCTTGTGAGAATAAAAGCTAAGTAAGTAAAAGTGGCATATAAAATGCCAAGTGTACAACTTTCCATTTCCCCCATTTCTAAATTCAGAATAAATCACAGTTTAAAAAAATAAGTTACAAGCATAAAAGGTACTATTCAGGAATGGAAGGAAAGGTATAGACATGGATAGCAACAAAAACACAGAAATAAGCCATCTAAAACTATGAAATTAGTACAAATTACTGGCAAAATAAATTTCATCAGCCATTCCAGAGTGGCGCTCCATAGATGTTAGCAGAGGCAGAACAGTAATACTGAAGGACATTTTAACATTGCATCATATAACACAAACACCAGTATACCAACAGCCTATCCCTACTACTAATACTGTAGTTTTAGTTTCAATCCACTTTTCCCATATTACCTTCATAAAACAGGCCAAAATGCGGGGAAAACAAAACACACACACCCATTCTCCCCCTTCTCTTCCAGAAAATTTATGTTATCTATATGATCTAAAAGCAATAGCAAGTTTCAGGACATGATATTTTAAAAATTGCAATAGCGACTAAATGCTGCTAACAGCGGTAACATATTTTGAAATAAAATGTGACATGAATAACAAAGCTTTTATGCAGCACCTGAGAGCCCTTGATCTAAATAAGCTAAATTAGGTAAGAACAATCATCAATGTGATTAGAAATTTTTCTATACTATATCACCATCTCAAGGAATGGGACAATACATCTCTGTTTCTGAAGGCAGAAACTTCTTCCAAGCTCCAGAGTGACATGGAGTTACCTTGTGAGTGAAGATCTCCATTTCCACACTGCCTAAAAAAAAGTAATCCCTCACAGACAGATCTCTTATTATGTTGTACTGCACCAAATAAACTTAAATCCTATTTTCCTTCAGGAAAATCAGGCAAAATTCTCTGTCACCAAAGAAGAAATCAAGACTTTTCACTTTTAACCTGATGGAAAATATTCTGCATGCTTTCTTCTCAGTCAAAATGGCGTTCTCCTGTAACGGTGCCTTAAGCAGTAACAGTACCCCAGTTTCAACATAGTCCCAGTTTGGGAAGGGTCTTTTCGTTGAGTTGATATGTGATTCCTAAAGGCAACAACTATCTCACAAGGGTGTACTCTCTCTCCCTCATCTCTTCCAACCTCTTACGCCACCATTGAGATTTCACAGGAAGACACTTAAACAAAATAAAGACCACATGAGCAATGAATGTGAAAACACTTATGTTCAGTTTTGCATGTTTAAGTGGTGCCTTTGGTTTTATCTAGGCTAAATCATCAAAGCTGACTGTAACATTTAAAAAAAAAAAAAACCAATTTAGGACTAATAACCGACACTTGTATCAGGGGAAGGCAAAGTTTTCTGTACCAATCAGTGCAATTAAAATTTTAAGAGACTCCTGCCCTCTACTTCATATGCAAATGTTATGCTAGACATTCCAACATTTGGTTTAGCCCAATTTTCACAATGGTTTCAACAAGCAATTCTAACAGAGAGCTAAACAATTGCCCTGTTGCATTTTTCAAGTGACTAAATGAAGAACAGGATTGATTGAAAGATGATCTCTCCAACAGACTGAATCGACTTCATGAGAGATTTTAGTGCAGTGGTAAAAAAAATAATTTTTGATTGTGCAGTCTCAAAAAGAGATGGCTGCATTTTGCCTGAGACAAGATGCTCAGTGGAGTTACCTAGCTTTATTTTTATATAGAGAAGACAGCAGTATTCACACACACAATATATATTCATCATCCTGATCTGCTCAGCCAGAAACAGTAAAACAGTCACTCTGGTGACTAGTTCGAGTCAGGAAGTTTCTGACTATTTTGGCCATTTCTGCAAAATAATTATTTCAGACAATGGGCTGTAATTAGAAAGGAGATTCCCAAAGAGATAGGCATTAGTTTAGCTTAGCATCAGCCTAGTCTCAACTGGGGGGTTTCAGCTTTTCCCTGCAGCTTTCCAACAAAATGCTGATTTTGGCAAAGCTCTGAGAGACCCCAGGATGGTATAAATTACATTTCCAATTCACAGAATAAGCTTTAGAAACATATATTTCAACCCACATTACCTTTAATCATTCCTTCTTTTCTTCAAATGGATGACTAGAGACTCCAAACAATGTGGAACAGGAAAATACTGTTCAGATCTCTGTGAGAAAAAAAAAAAAGCATTGAAAGTTTTGTCATAATATTTCTTATTCAATTAATAGAAAGGACCAAAGCTCTTGCAGAGTAGCTTAGAATATAACACACATAAGTATGCAACACCAGAAAAAAATTCAGTAACATTTATGTACTCTCCCCTGTTTATGGGCTGGAAAAGGTCAGGTGCATTACTGTACTCTTGGTACCTGAAGCCTGACTTGAAGGTATTCTAAGATATTAGTAAAGACTTGTTTAAAAAAAAAAAAAAGAAAAAAAAAAGACCATACGACACAGATAAAACTTTATACAAACACTGTGCTGATCCACAGATTTCTAGGTAGGATTCATCTTAATTAATTCACACTGTCTGTAACCTGGGCATTCAGGCTTTCCCTGTACCACCCAGAGAAATTCAGTTCTTCTCATCCCAAAATAGGCACACTGCTAGATGGAATTATCTAATTCCTCTCCATTAAGTGTCAGATGTTTCTGAATGTTTCAGGGTGTATCACAGACACGACCATCATTTCATTCCCTGAAAATCATTCTTGTTCGTTTTAAACAATTGCGCATTAATAGTTTTCACTGAGACAGATTTTAAAATTCCGGTATCTGTGATGGCTTTAAGTTTCCTTTAAGAATGAAAAAGAAGCAGAAGGCTTATCTTTATCTGTCAGGTTTGGGTTGTAAAAGTCTGTTCCTCCTGGAAGTTTTAGTGCCAGTTAATTTAGCTTCTGCCTCTGCTTTGGACCCCCAACCCTGACTTTGCTCTAGAAAATAAAAAATAAATAAAATTCTAGAACATGTTCACTTTCTGGAAAGCCTCCATAGTCAAGCAGCAGCAGCAGCAAGGTCATGATTCTTAACTTCCATGTGTGTCATAAAATCAAGCTTGAAGAAGTTTTGGGAAAAGAAATATAAAATCCACTTTATGAGGCTTGTCTCCATTCAAACTTCTGCGATCCAGACCGTGACAAGCTGCCAATTTGCCAGCATAAATAGGAAAACGCTTATGGCCAACTTTCTCTGTGCTGCTGTCCTGGAAAGTTTTGATTGTTTTGGATGCTCCAGAGTCACTGGTTATCCAAGAAGCACAAGGGAAAGGAAGGAATGGCTTTTTCTCCACAGCAGGAAGGAATCGTGCATTGATGAGCACAAGGATGCCAGCAAAGGTGCCCAGGCATTTGGAAAGGGGAAAGGAAAGTGCTGAGAGGACTAATAATGTGAAGGAAGCACTGCGTTTCCAGGACAGCCATACTGCATGAGCCAAAACATAACACAGCCATAGGAAAAACTTCCAGAGTGATGGAATAAGAGTGATTACGTCAGTGGAGCATCTTGTATTCTTACCATAGACTGCTCAACAACGACTAGGGGACAGGTGTTGCTTTTAGAAAGTCATTGCAGCATGCACAAAGATTTTTGAGACTTTTTTTTCTTCTTTTTTGGAGGAAGAGTCTTAAACCATCTTTTATGTACACATGTATGATAGGAAAAGAGGAAAACACTTTATACATGCCAAGTAATTTAGGCATTTAGCCTTTCACATAGCAAAGGCTTCTTTGGATGCTACCTCAGAGCAGGAACGTATGCTCAGTCCCTAAAATTAATGACTAACTGCCTCTTTATGTGCTCTGCCTCCTACAAGGTACACCTATAGAAAAGCAGAAGCCCTGATTCTAAGGTTTACCCCTGCAATTTTTTTTCTCAAAAAATTATCTTGTTTCTGTTAGGTGGTAATTTACACCTAATCTGTTAGGTGAAAATTAACATCTTTCTGTTAGGTGGTAAATGAAAAATAGACTTTAGCCATTTACACATTTCTGATTTAACTGAGATTGGAGACAACAATCAGGAATAACAAAGGCAAAATAAAGCCATATATTTATAAAGCATAATTAAGTGTGTTTCCATTGGTACTTACATTGCTTTCTCATAGAAAGCAACTTAACAGGGCAATTTAAAGACTTACCAACTGCACTGGAATGACATAAGTTTTGTCCTTTTTTTTTCCCCCCAGAAAGCTGTTTTCCTTAAGAAAAATTAGACACAAAATCTACACAGTTAAATCAGAATTTGTTCATCCCCCTTCATTGTCATTTCAAGTTGTGCAAAAAAAAAAAAAAAGTGTTTTTTGAGAAATATTTAAATAATCACAGATGTTTAAAATTCAATTTTGGATTTTTTTTAATGTGTGTATTGTCAGATCTAAAGATGAGGCATTACTGGGAGATTAGGGGTTATTTAGGGATCAAAAGAAATGGACAGACAGGGCTAGTAATATTTATTTTGGTCTCAGATGAGCAGTAATATTGAGGAAACTGCCAAGGTTTCTTTCCTAGGCCAGAAATGCAAGCCAGGTCCTATTCGTGCAATAGGAAAAATTAAGTCACTGAAGCAAAAAGGGCCAACTAGTTTACTTTGAGCAGACCACGTTCTAGACTGCACTTCTAATTGGTATGAGATACTTGAAGAACATGTACATACATGTGCTTGTATGTAAAATCACTTCTTCCCAAGAAAGTCAAATGCAAGAGCAGTGGGCTGCAGATCCTGAGAATGATTTCAAGCATTTTGCAACAAAGACTGGGTTTAGACATGCAAGGTCTACTTCACATCACCAAAACAGGTTGATGCAAAACTGTCACAAAAATAATAAATCACCTATTGAAAATGCTAAAGGCACTGATCCATGTATTTAGCATTATCCAATTACAGAAACGTACCAAGAAAGCCTAGGCTGTCACCTGATGACATTTTTATTCGACTGAAAAGCCTGAAAACAAATGTTTGTTGCATTAGGAGCAGACATTAGAGCAACTAGGGGATTGCAGAAATGTAAAGAGCCTGGGAAGGCCAAGACAGAGAAAAAAAATACCTGATTTGAGGCCTCAGGAGCTGCCATCAGTTCAGAAAGCAATGCATCTACAAAAGCCACAAGACCGATACCCTGCGACTGCAGACTCGAAACACGTTGTCTTTGCTGAAGCTGCCCTTCCAACACAACAACAGGGCAAGCAGGAGTTGGCAGCTGAACTTTTATCCCAGCCCAGAAGCTCTGGGAAAGGTACTAAGCACCACTGGAATATACTGCCTGTCCACGGTAGCATAACAGACACCAAGCTCTACCCTCTAAATAATAATATCATTGGGGCAAGTGGCTTTGTGGGTCTGCAGGGACTGTAATGAGTATTTTCCAAGAATGTACTATTAATTCTCTTTGCTTCTGTATTGCCTAGAGACTTTCCCTTTAAATCACTGTTTTCACTTATCTGCTGCACAAATATTTGTCTGAATGCATTTCAAATAATAATTATTTCAATTCAGTGACCTATGAAAAGTCTTACCATAATTTAATCAGGGATAATAATTGTTCTTGAAGCTGTGAAATGTCTCAGCAGCAATTTTCCATGCAATGAACAGTCAATTTTTATATTCAATAAAAATGAAGTGTATATTCAGTGATGCATACATTTCTAACCACACAGCTTTGAGAGGAAAAACATTTTTAAAATCAGTTACACTCCACACTAATTAATTTTTAGACCATAAACACCCTCCAAAATTGCAAAATTATACAATTATACAATAATATGTTGTAATCAAAACAGTTTTTAGTTCTGAACATTTCTAACTTATTCTTCTAACCATGTACGAATATTACAAAGCCAATCTGCAATACAAAATGAATGCTTTGCATTTTAGCTTTACTTCTAGTGTTTACAGAACATCGTGTGTTAAATTGCTGTTCCTACAGCTTTAAAATTTAGGAAGACATTGAACCCAATTCTGTCTTCACATAATTGGCGTTGTGCAAAATTCTGTTTGTGGATGTTTGCCCAAAACACAAAGCCCCATTTGACAAGAAGAAAAAAACAAACAAACAAAAACACACCAGGTTATTCCCCACATGATAAAAGTGTGGAATTATGCATTACTCCGTGACATACAGTTGATTGACTCTAAATCTCCTATAAGCAATGAACACTTTTTCACCTTTTAATTATCACTATTTAAAATTGCTAAGGAGGGGGAAAATAAAAGAACAGAAAAAAAAGATACAGCCAAAGAGGGAATTTCCAAATTAAGAGGTCCTTGAGATTCCAGAACAAGTCCCCAAAAATGTAACAGACATATTTCTCTTCACCAAACATACAAAATAGCAGAGGCTTTAACTACCGCAGCGCTCAAACATCAAGGCAGGATGACGTGAGGCCACGCGAGGGGATCCCCAGCTACTGCACAGCGCAGACTAATGAATCTTTCCCCTTGACAAGTCCAGACCCTGGGATGGGGGGTGAGAGCCAGAGCTTCAGAGGAAAAGTTCCACAAATCTGTACTGACACAGACTCAGTATGCAAGATCCCGGAACAGTCCGGAAGATTCGCATTCATGCACGTCCGTTATACAAAATATTTCATAAATTCCAGTGCATATTTACCTGTCACCATATGCCTTAGTCAAGTCATGTGCTATCAAAAGCATATGTGAATTAAGAAGCTGTCAATCTTTAGTTTTCCTTCCTAAAGATAAATACACCTATCAGAGCTGTGTGGAAATTTTCCTTTGTTCCATCAAAAGAGACGAAAACTATTTTTAGTCTCTGGAGTGGTCCATAAATACAATTTAAAAATACATTAAAAAAAAAAAAAACATAATTTTGGAGTGTGATTGCCTTGCAGGTATTTGGAGAGGAGAGAGAACTGTCTCCAACTGTTTTAGTACTTGCTAATTATTAAATATAACATACCGATTCTGACTAACTCTTAGTCATTAATGAATAATATCCTTAATTCTATTTGAAGTATATCATGAGGATCTGAATACATTTTCTGGTTACCCACAGTGGAGCTTCACTCTTGTTTATGAGATACATACTGCTGGATTCAGTGTTGAAACTAATAGCGATGTGAGTCTCCCTAGACAGAAAAGGTCTCTGGAATCTTGACTTGGAGACATCTGATTTGTCATTCTCTTGCCTCAAGAAATCAGCGTCTTTTCCTGAATTTCAGTCCTATCTAATCATTTACCACTTCTTTTACTCCTTTACTAGTTTCTAAAACCTAAGCCTTGAAAGGACTTAAAGGCAAGATTCTTCCAAACTTATCTCAAATTCCATAACACAGTTGTTTATGCAAAAACTAATCATCTTAACTGCCTATTTAGCCAATGGAATGGTTAAACACTTCCAGATTACAACTCATTGCTTTTGTTTTCAAGTCTAACTCGACTAGAAGCAAGTCATATGCTAGATGCTCCTCTTTTACTGTGCTGAACATGAAAACAGTCTAATGGACAAATGAGTCCCACTGTGGCCATGCTACCATTTAAAATTTAATAGGCTCCTTAGAGATCCTTTAAAGACCTGCTGTGTGGCTCTACGCATTAAGCCTTTCCTTTCAGTCCCACTGAGAAGAATAGATCTGAGTGAAGTGCTTAAGCCACATTTGTCCTGACAGAAGACAAGAATTCTGGTCAGGCAAAACATCTCACAAAACCATGTTGGTTTTATGAATTCTTTTGGTCAGGAAAATAAAATCTTTGTATTCCCTGAAGAACATTTCCATTTTGATGTTTTTCTAATGAAATGTCTTCTATTCAAAGCCATGCTTTATTTTGAAGTTAGCTTGCATTTTAATGACAAAACACATGCTATAGAAATGAGCCAACCAAAAAATTCAACCGCTCCAGTCATGAGCTCATGCTCCACACTTAGAATATTGTCCTGCAATACTGTGAGCTCTGCCAGCACCCCACCTTATGTCTCCCTAACTCTCCTAGCAATAGTCCTTGGAAAGGTGTACATTTTCTTGCACTGTAATTTACCTCTTCCTTCAGCTTTTGGCTAATCCTCAAGCTACATCGGATGGGTGCTAATCCATCCTAATTAGCCTACTGGGAAAGCAGCAGACAGCTCACAAGCCTTGAAAGGCTTGTTCAGGAAAGTCAACATCTCTGGCAAAGAGTTCCCTACATCTCTAATTAAGACAAAAGGAGAGAGACTGCATCCCCATAATGAACTCTAATTTTATATTGCTTTAGAAGGATAAAACCAGAGTGAACTAAGGCTATGAAATCCTTTAGCACAAGAACAAATGAAAGCTTTAAATTATGCATTTTTTCTGTCAACTAAATAAGCATGACTTTATAAGCATGATTTAATCCAAAAAACAGATGCACTCTTCCCTTAAGACAGAAATCTAAGCCAACTGGCTTGCATAAGCAATTTCTGTGCGTGATTATTGGATGTGGCAGGTTGAAAGAACCAAGAAGTAGGATTTCAAGCCATGGCAGGAGATGCAAAGAACAGAGGTCCAAATCTTCACAGGAAATAAAAGCAGGCAAGAGAGAGAGTAGTGGGGGAAGATATTCAGCAGTGTTTAATGGCAGAGTTCAGGAATCAGGCTATGAATGCAGTGATGACATGGATAAGTGGCGGTTCTTTTTGTGCGAGTCTGCTGTGGGAGCCGCATTGCAAGTTGTTGTGCATCACCCATAGCCATGGTTACAATTTTTACCTAGTAATGATTCCATTGTAATTAATAGATGTTCCCAGTGCATAAGGCAGAATACTGATGAGGGAGTTAAAGGGCAAACAATAGTTTTAACTATCTTTCATGAAAGTGTTGGGCAAGCTGCATCCATCATGCTGCTTTGCCCCGTTTCCTATTCTTTCTGATTATCAAAAAGCAGAACTAACAGATTTCCACTCCAGTAGATCTCTATTTCATTTGTGCACTGCATCTCCTGCCTTTTTAAGGCAGACCAGTGACAGAAGCAAGACCCCTTTATATTTTTAGCTATCTCTGTTGCTGGAATAGAATAGATGTCACCCTGTGCAAGTTCCTGTAACCATGTCTGCAGTTTATTAACTACAAATTAGAGAATATCCTGAATACTATTAAAAACTATTAAATTTGTTACTAACATATTAATGTATGTAAAACTTGCTTCTGATTAATGTTTTCAAACTGTAAGTGGCCTAAACAAGTGATATCTGGTATTGTCCTCTCATTTTCAGCCATAGGCTTTCCATAAAGGGGCTTTCAAACATACAGTCGTGTTGTCATTGATAAGTTAATTATTACAATAGCTACCACCTATGGCAGTAATAACTTCACCAGGGAAATGCAAAGGGATAAATAGAGAAAAAGTAGCATGTTCAGTAAACATTTAGTGATTTTGAATCCTTAAACTGCTGTCAGCAATGGCTGTAACATATGCTCGAATTTTTCTTAAAATATTAGACACCAGACAGTACTGTTCTCCCTCCTTATTAGAAAGTCAGTGGCAAAGTCCCCCAGAATAGCAATGGAGGACAAGACCGAATGGCCCCTAGATGCCTAACTCATGTGAAAACAGGCCTCTCTGCCATCCCTCTTCACACACAAATCTCCCTGCAAATCTCTTGCAGATGAACAGAGAGAGACTGTGCATGTGCGTGGTGCGTGAGGGTATATGTGTATAGTTACGACATGATCAAAACAGAACTCCTCAAAGAAAATGCTGTAAAAAAGAGAAATGCCATTTTTTCCTTTTTATAGATAGAATACTCCAAGTGTAGAAATCCCAGAACCCATCAGTATTTAAGACTTCATCTCCCGTATGGACATGTGTCTCCCTGACAAATGAGAGTCAAACCTGCAAACTGTCATTCAGACTTGGCTAAGCAATTTTCTCAGAGCATCCATGGGAGAGAGAGCTTGATCTCTCCCTCTGTTCTTTTGCTAATTAAGATATGAGTTGTACCATCTAAAGCTGTACCATTTAAAGCCTGTTCTGACTCACACTGTCCCAAGATACAAACCTTGACTCCATAAACAAACTAGCCAATTGTATTTTTGTTTTGTGTGTTTTTTTTTAGTATGAATAGTTAAATGGTAAAATAAAACCCACCAATACTGTTCAGCATATGGCGAAAAATAAAAGACAAAAATAAATTAGCTTGATAAATTTACAGTCTCAAATGGAATGAATCAGCCTTCTGAACAAAAACTTTTATTAAAAGAAAAAAAACTTTTACTGCATTTTACTTTAGTTTGAAATTCAATTATCTTAAACCTCAGCATAATGAGGTCACATTGCTGAAGTGTAATGAAGAAAGGACGACTTCCACAGCTAAGCTGTGAGCACACCAGCTTAATAGAATAATAAAGTATAGAGGCCAAATTCCAGCCTGTGCTCTGCGTATACAGATGCTGTTGCTGCAGAGGGGATGACTGCACATTAGCATGGGCAGAAGCTGGCAGAAGAACAATATAATGGCAGCATTTCAAGCTCAGAGCAGGCTAGTGCCTATCATTTAGTTTTCTACTTGCATTATTCTGTCCATTTGGTAATTTTTTTTCCCATCAGATTTTTTTTAATTTGAGGGGTATTTTTTTTTCCAAGTTTTGGTATTTCCGTGCCACCTACTTTTCTTCTGGCATTTCCAGCTGCTCCTGAGAACTTACAGAATTTGTGGTTTTGGTGCCTGGTTAAGAAGATAAAGCATGTAGGTGCTCCTTCTTTATTTGCTCCCATGCTCTCCCCTTATACCTGGTGCATGGAAAGGAGCCTGAGGAGCAGCAGAAGGTGAAGCAGGACACAGCAAATAATGGGGAAGTGAAAGCTGGTGGCTGCCAGCTCCCCACTAATGCTCCCTGGATGAGAACTAGGGCCTGTAATCCTACGTACGTGCACATGCATATGGATAACTGTCTGGCTGATCTGAAAAGACATCAGCTGTATTTGGCTTCAAGGTCAAGATTTCCATTTCTAGCCTTTCTTCTGTCAGAGACACCTGATGAATCTGGACTCAGTCCCACTGTGATAGACCAGCAGTATCCAGCTAAATTTTTCATAGACTATGAAGAGCTTAGGAGAATGTTTAAAGATGTAATCGACAGTTTTAAAGTTCTGTTAAAGTCTTTCTTTTTTTTTTTTCCATCCTCAAAGAGGATACAGATACGCTGACAGCTATTAGAGTGAGTAGAAAAAGCTCAAGCCCAAACTGCATGGCCAAGGAGAGGAGCTAAAAGCTGTGCAGAGAGTAAGGACTCCTCTTTGACTCTGCCTGGGGGTCCCCCTAAAGGACTGCTGTTACCAAAACACCCTAAGTTACCAAAACATCTAAAGAGTAAAGGCTTATGCACTTCTTTGGGATGGGAGGACTTCATTTATCACTAGACAACAGAAGAGATAAAATATTATGCCACCAATTCATTACAGAAAACATGTGGCAAGAGATACATTTGGCCAAGGCTTCAAGTCTTAACTGTTATTTCTGTACCTGACCTCTAATATTTTCACTCTCTGCATAAAATTATCTACAAGTTCTTTCAAAAGATATTTAGACATAATCATATAATTAAATTGAGAAATAGGTAGAGATATATAATAATTTAACTTTAAAAGGAAAAACAGGTATTTGACTTTGCTTTTCTTCCTGTTTTCAAAGCAGAACTTTGAGTAACTGTCAAAGTTGGTGAATCAGCAAAGTAATTTAAATATCTCAGGTCTTCCAGTTATGAGGTACTACACAGAAACTTATAAGACAAAACAGTAGTCTGTCACGATTTTTCCTATTCTGCTTTTGAACTGTATAACTCAAAGCTGTACTAAGCACTTTTAAAGCCAGATTTTTGCTTCTCAGAAGTAGTGACAATAAACAGCACTTTCAACTAGCTACAAGCCTAAAATCAGAAATTCTGTTGAACATCATATTAAGAACAAGTTTTTTTTTTTTTCTTGCTCTTAAGGAAAGAGGGAAAAAAAAACCAAACAAGGGTCACAATCACCTGCTTATTTTTATAAATAAACAATATAACCATCACCAAATCATTAACTTTCTTCAGGGTTAATCAAGTCTCCTGAGATTAGGTTTCAAGGCTTTTCTGCAATTCAATATATTGTCACATGCCTTAAAAACCTTGTTTTCCTAATGGAATGTTGATATACTGAGAAAATAAGTGTTGGTGTTTTCTCTTAAAATTTAGAACATAGTGAAGGGAAAAAAAATCCCCTAATTTGATAATATTATTTGTTAGTTTTAATCAAGTCATTCCTTATATTATTGAAGAGATTTAAAATAAATTGTAGAAACTTCATCACGTGAGTTATTCAAAACCCAACTCAGTAAAACATGAGAAATACACTGTATGGAAAATGTGCAGAGGTAACAACAAAAGAACCAGATGGCTTTGTTGGGCTTTTAAATCTTTAAGTTTTGCATTAGTATGATAAAAAGTAACATAAAAATCAGTCACTGCTACAGCCAAGCAAGCAAACACTTCTAGCACAGCCAAGATATGACATTTTTAGGAACATGGAGTACATCCATTTCACTCTTGTGTTTGTACATTTTTGTAAGAATAGCCAGGTTTTTGCTAGGCAGAAAACAAAGAGAAAGACCAGGAGGCTGGATATGCTGACTAGTCTAGCAGGATATATTGGACTATTGGTTCCACTCCAGATGTTTTTCAATGGAACCAGTGTTTCAACATCCAAGTTTTACTGAGCTCAGTGATATCAACCATCAGGTCCTCCATCACATGACTCAAGAAACTCAGAATGAAATCACTGCCTTAAGTGAGATTGTGAACCCAAACAAATTCCTAGCAATAAATTCCCATGGCAAATGACATCCATCAACACCAAACTCAAGTGGGAGGCTTAGCTTCAGATAAATTAAATATTACAGAAGTATAAATTCAATATAAATTCACATATGTGTATTAAAATAAGTACTGCAACAATTATTATCATTAGAAATTTTCCATATATATCATTTATGGGCCATTTTAGGTACACAGTTCTGCTGACAAATCATACGAATATCTTAATGGCCAAATTCAGAAGCCTAACTTTTTACATTACGGTTTTAGAGACTGTGATCCACACAGCCATCCTGTTCCAATGACCAACAGATTATTCAAACACATAAAAATCCTTCCCCACAAAAAGACACATAGAGAAACTTTCTGATGTCACACAGTGTTCTCCTCTTTCATAATGGAAACCATGGTTCTTGTATTACCAGATTTCACAGGGAATCTGATCTCAGAAGGATAACTAAAGATGAGAAACTGAAAGACACCCAGACTTTTCCTCTGCAACACACTGAAAAGCATTAGAGAATAGAAAGAAGGAAGGAAGGGAATAATACCAACCCTATCGCTGCCTGTTTGCTACTGATAAATCTCTTAAGCGGAGAACTTGCCATAAGCCACGATGTACTGCACAATGACAGTAACTGAAATATCAGCTGCAGATGTGAGAATCAATATAACTATTTTTGTCTCGATAGGTCACAGCGGACACAAATAAATCCTACGGGGAATTTTTGTGCCAAAGTAACATTTCAGAAGAAAATCACAAAATAATTTCCATTAGAAAATGCCCTTCCCTGGCTTCAACACAGCTCCAACAATATTTATATCAGAAAAACGAACAAACAAAAGTCCACGGGTGTGTCCTGAAAAAAAAAAAAAGTCAAGTTAGGTTCACTATCACAGCCAGTGCCGCCCTTGGATATGGGATACCTGTTTCCACCTATTACAGAATAGAGCTACATCCAGTAAAACCAGGGAGATGGAACGACAGGGCATATTTTACTAAATAGCACTTTAACAACATTATCACACTTGTATTGTATTCACTTTAAGACTTGAGAAATTAGTTTTCTTTCTGTTGTCCAGAAAAACAGATTTAAGTAGCCTTCTTGACAAGCTCCCATCATGAAGGCAACCTCAGACATAGGCCTTGATACTGCTCCATCTATAATTCCAAACCATAGCATTATATGATTTCACAACTGTCTCTCATTATCTTCTACCATATAAAATCCTTGGGATGAATGTGCTATACTTATTTAATTCAGTATTTTTTTCCAGTTATGGAGAAATATAGAGCATCTACACACCAGGTTAAGATTCTTTGGAATGTCTGAGAAGAAAGGACGCACGCCTATAAATCATTTGAAATGGACATGCACAGATGGTTTTAATTGACATAAAGACATGATTCATAATAGAATATAAGAAAAAAGTCCAGTGACTCTATTTTTGTCCACTGATTAATCCTTTTGCACAATCTCTGCATGCAGCCAATGATGATACCCAGTGTTTCAGGCATCACGCTGACAAATTGCCAGATTTACAAATGGCTGACACTTCCCTGTCATGTTAATATTTTCAAGGCAGAAGCTCCGAAGAATTCAAAAGATTTAAAGTAAATGATGTTACTAGGATTATACCCAATTTCTAAGGTAGACAAAAATTTTTAAAAAGTCTCCACACGATATACTGTTCTGGGTACTATACCGTTTCTAAGGGGAACTTGGATTACTGCAAAAAGCCAGAGAAGCTCAGAACTTCCTGCAATACTGTTGGTTCTCAGTTGCATACAGCTCTGCCAAACGTGACTTCTGGGCTGACAATTCCCAAAGCTGGGGTTTGCTTCACAGGACTTCTTTTGGAAACTTCAGCCAAAAACATTTACCTGTTTCTAAGGAACAGACAGGGGAAAATATAGTATTTTGTTCCTATTGAAAAAAATATATTTTAATAAGCAATTTACTTCTGAAATAGAGCTTGCCCATTACCATTTGGGCAAGGAAGTTATTCTGCGTCAAGGATATTCTTGCAGCTACACTTGTAAAAATCTGCATAAACTTGGCCCACCCAGACTCCTATCAGGAAAAAAAAAATACTATTTAAGCAAGCCCAGCACAAACTGGAAGTTAGAATTGAACTGCAAATTTCCCTGAAGAGTCTTTTTATTTTCAGAGCATGGTAACATGCAGCTGAGTAAAACATTTCCTGCAATTAAAGTATAAGAAGAGAACTTGCAATGACACTTCTTATCCTTCATGGCACCTTGGGGTGAAGGAGGAAAGTTGAAATGGGATGCAGAGTCTGGAAGCATGAGGATGGAGACCAAGTAGAGACTGGGAAAAGGAAGAGACATTTTGTATGAGGATTAAGGAGGAGAACCAAACATCAAGGATGGAAATAAATACAGCACAGGGGGAAAGAAGCCAGTGGAAATACATGTAAGGAGCAGAGGAAGGACAGTCAGCACAGTGACAACACATCCCTGTAGGGGCTGCCATGGAGCTCCTGGATGCCAAAGCAGTTTGCCATTAGAAGCAAATTTACCTCTTAACCAAGCTTGTGGCACAAAAAGACATCTTCAGATGTCTCTCCATCAAGAAGAGAAAAAGCTTAAAAAAATAGCTAGTATGACAGCTACTTTCAGGAGCAGAAGAATTAGGTTGGGTAGGTTAGTACTCATTAGCACCACTGGATTTAGGCTTTCTGAATATTTGAAAATTCTGCCATAGAAGGAGTGAGAGGACTAATTTTTCCTGGGCATCACACAAGTCAAGTCAGACTAATGCTCCACCTATCCCTGCACTCTGTTCATGGCCACTACAGGATGCCTAGCAAAGCAATAGGTAACACTTTCCCAGTATATTCTCCCCACTGCTAGTGACATGGGAATTAGGAATTTTCAGATCCAAAACCCATATCTCAGTGACCTATAATCTTTCCCTTTTCTTCTGTGAGGCTAGCTGATTGCTTAGAGAATCCAAGTAAATTTTAAGCATCTAGTGTCATTAGGCAGAAGGCTTCTATGTAGAATTAGTATCTGTGGTTAGTTTTCAGCCTGCTGTATTACAGGGGACAATGAGCAAGCACTCCCTCTCCCGGTCCCTTCTCAATGACATTTATTATTTTACAGACCTCTGTCCTTTTGAGATAGGGGATAAGAGATCCTAAATGATCTCTTTTCCAGGCTGATATACAAAAGCAGCTTCTTATTGCCTTTCCCTGCTCCAGACCAGAACACTAAATAGTATTGAAAAAATGTATATAAATGCAGATACAATGCACAAATATGATAAAGAGATTTATATCTTTCCAGATAACTGTAAATAACCAAACAAATGCTGACCCCTTACATCTGTGCCCCAGATTCAGTATTTTCATATAGGTATTACAGATGAGTTTTGAAGAGAGGTTTTTGTCAAGGAGAAAGAGGGTAAGTGTCTGGAAATGCTCCAGAAAGAGATGATGTTAAATGCGTAGTCCAGGCCCACATCAGGGAGGCTGCAGAGGAAGCCAGTTGCTTTGATAAGAGAAACAAACGTACAAGATTATGAAGAGCCTCAAAAGTGAAAACACAGAATTTCAGTTTGGTTACAGAAAACCTACGGAGAATATCAGTGAGGAAGGAAGTGCAATTACTCAAATATTAACCACCATGCTTTTTATGGAGACATGAAGCAGTGCCAAGGATGGTAGAAGGGTTACAGGTATAATAAATAAAAGAGTGGATAACAGAAAAGTTTGTTTGAAGACACCAGTATTAATATTAGAAAAGCAGAACACAAGTCTCTGAAAACTTAAAATAGCTGTGAGTGTACGTGTCCCCCTCTCCTCCAAACACACACACATGTTGCCAGATGTACCTACTCAGTGTCAATCAAGTAGCAGAGCATACCGGAGTCACACTGCTACACCAAACCCTTCAGTACCCAGCATCATCACACCATACTATGAGATCTCAGATAATAAGAAACTCTCCAAGATATTCTGAACACAGGAAAGAGACAGGCCTTGAATCAAAACCCATTCAAACCATTCTGCATTCCTGAACATCAGCCCTGCCAGGCCTTGTGATTATGGAACACCATCATCTTAACAAGTAAAATCCTGAACAGGCAGTGCTAAAAGCATTTGAATAGGCTCTAGAGAGCCAGTATAACAGCTATTAGAGAAAGCAGATCAAGCAAAACAACAAGATTATTACAGATTCCCTGAACAGAAATTAAATGTTAGTAGAATACTTCACAACCCTAAAAAAATAATGATCTCCAAAACAGGCAGCTTTTCACCAAAGGGCCAGTTTGGATCTTCTTCTTTTCTTTTTTTTTTTTTTTTTTTTAAGAGTTATTAAGAGTTTTAAAGAGTTATTATTTATTTAAAGAGTTACATTTTCTATCACTGACAATGAGATCAGTCTTGGGTTCTAAGTGTAGGTCCAGAAACCTAGGTCCAGAAATGACAAAAGATGTCACACACAAATTATACCAGAATGCCTATTTTGGGGTCCACATTTAACATATTATATATGGAAAAAGTATTTAGGAATATGTTTCCAGGTTACCAAAAGATAAATAAAATTTTTAAAGAATAGCAGATAAATACTGACTGCATCTCTTCCAGTATAAATATTTGGCCAGATAATCCAGAGGTTCATGAAGTTCAACTTCAGGAAATTTCAATCCATTTACTCCACTGGTCTAAAATTAAGAAAAAAAAATCCTTTAAAGATACTTGAGGAAGGTATATGTAGCTTTTGCACTGATGTTGAACATCTGGGGAATGGTTCACAAAGCACAATCAACACACCGTCACTGCTAACACTCAGTAGAACCTGGACAGTTGATTTCAGTCTGTTCCTTGGAAAAGTTCTCAAGGTATCTAGCAATCTACTGTACCACAAAGCAGCCTACATAAACGTTAAAAGATGATGGAGTAGGTATAGCTAGCCAAGAGGGGAATAAACTGAGCTGCCTTGTATATTATTAACTGTTATGCTAATACCACTTTCTGATAGACAGATTGGGAGAAAAAAGCCCATGAGGACTCCTCCTGTGAGGAGTTAGCTAAATACTTAGCAAGCTAAATACTAAGATGGAAGGGAATCGATAAACGTACGTAAGTGAAAAAGTAACAGTCCATGGCATGAGACAATTGCAATAAAAGATGCTGCAGTAACATCTGGAGGAATATTTGCTGCAAAACTCTAGGGTTCTTTTTTTAAGTGCATCATGTCCATTTAAATTGCACCATGCAATTTCATATAAATCTCTCTCTATAACAGAAATTAAATATACTACAGTTCATATTTCCAAACTGTGTAATAGGTGCTTTATTTTTTCTATTCTTGTATAAGGTTTTACTCATGCCCAATCAAATGTTTATATGACTAAAGTTTGCATTAATTTGAAATCATGAGCTTTATTTGAAAGCATGCGGTGCTCATGGTTGTCCTAGATATATTTAAGATGCTGGATTCATTAAAAACACTTTAAAATCTAATAGGGAAGACAACAAAGTTGAATGTGCTACATGGTAACATTTTATTACTTGACGTACTGCTGTATCTGGCAACCAGAATCCACTATTTACTAGAATCCATACAGGAAACAATACTGATTCTTTAAATCGGATAATCTAATACACATCATGAAAAAGAACACTATTTCAAGAATATATCAAAAATATAATGTATATTTCCACTACTCTAAAAGAAAATAAACAGATTAAAAGAAGTTAAATAGATTTTACAGTAAAATTTATACAATATAGGTAAAAGTAGGAAGTCTGCCAGCATAAGAATGCTTAATGAAAAATGAAATGAAAAGTAATGAAAAATGAAATGAAAAGTGTAAGATGATTTAAGAAATAGATTGCAAAAAGCAATCTTAATCCCAGGTTGTCCTGCCATGAAATTTTGAATGCCAGTGCATTTTCTATATATTCAAAATCAACCAAGGTAATCTCCAGATTTTTAAATGACCCTTGGCATTTCACAGTTTAACACCTGAAAATTTAAGTGTCAATCTTCACTCAACTCAAGCCAAGAGGTTTATCAGTGAGCTACATTGGCAGTGTCACCGGATGAAAAGTAGATAGCAAGAAAATAGAAAACATTACACAATTGTGGCATTGTGTCTTCTATTACTGGATCTAAAGGTTGTGAGAAGGCTTGTGGCACCTGTGCCAAAGGGCCAGCAGAACATACGGAGCATATGCTTTTTAAGTCACCTAAACTAATCACCTACCATGTATTTGGCTTCCAGCACTGCGGGACTGGACTTGTGAACGAGGTCACCCAGCCTCAGGCGCTTTCTGAGATGAAATCGGAAGGGAAGTCAAGCTATGGTTTATCCTTAACATTGAAATTATGACAAATTTTAGAGGAATGAGTGCATGAACCACCTATGTGCTTGAGTCCAGCTCACCCACCACTTCCTGCATCTCCTAATTCACCTGGCTGCAGCTCAGCTCCTACCTTCAGCTCCCTTCTGTATGGTGGAACTACTCATCATAGTGCTGTCAGAAATACATTTACATTAGTTCCAGACATAACCCTCCAATCAGTTATTATCCTGAGAAAGATTTATGCTCAGTTCAAATGAAAGATAGTAAATGTAGGGAAAAATAACAATGTTGCAATGATATAAAAATGTTAGTGAATTATACCTGCCCCATATGCTTTCCAAGGATGGTATGAATGTTCTGGAAATAAGCTGGTAAGCATATCATTTCATTTCAGCAGATAAAAAAATCTCTTTCCTTGCCAAAATCAGTAAGCATGTGGCATCTGCACAGCAATACAAATGGTATAGGCTGCAATCCCATGAGTACAGCAAAGAAAAAACAGAAGCTCCCAAGCTGTGAAGTTCAAATTCAGACTTCCCCAAGCTTGAAGATTGCCAAAGCAAGATATTGCTTCAAAACAATAGAAAGTTTGGAGCCAGCTGCAAATTTTGACTGTATATATGACTGTTTGGAAAATTAAAGACTTTTCATGAGCTAGGCTTTGAGTTGATAGGGACTAACCACAAAATTCAGACCTGAATTTGGACTCAAGGACTGGACTAAGATTTACATGATCCAAAATGTGCCATAACTCACACTAATTTGCCCTATGGTAAAGCATCACCAAAGAGCAAAAAGTTCTCTTTGAATTAAGGTAAATATTTAGCTTTCTTCCGTCAAAATGTAGGATCTAGATATAATAAGTGCCAGTGTTCCAATAAATTGCTCCATCATTAACTAAAAATACACACCTTCTTTCTAATCAGTGTTTATTCAGGTTTCAACTTGCAGTCATTCCATCTTCTGATGCTTTTTTCTTCCTGCTAGACTGCTGAGTCCAATATTCAAGTTTTTTCCCCTTGTAAGTATGTATTAGTAGTGACTGAAGTACCCATTAGGTTTCCCATAGTCAGGATGAACAATATAAATATGAAACACATACATTTCCTAATTCTTTCTTGATCCTTACATTTGTTTTCTAATACGCCCTTCGCTATTCATCCTGCATTGCTGCTGAACTGCATTTACTTATTTGTGTAAGGATCATTTCAGCAGTTCTGGCCACAACAGCAGGCTGAAGTTAGTGAACTTGGTCCCAAAGATTTATTCACTCTTTCAAAGATGGAGATCTCTATCCTGTAATTTTGGATGTCCCTTGGCCAGTAGATATAGGAATTTCATATTTGACCATGTTCAGACATACAATTCATGCATATAGATGACAAAAGGACACAGACGGTTAACACAGACAAACGGTAAACATAATGCTTTTGTAGATAATATGCTTGCGGTTGAAGATGATGATGATATTTCCACCAGCATTAGGATGACAACATGACCTTAGGAACTTAGGGAAAAAAAAACAAAAACTGCAAACCCGCAAGCAATATAGCCTGCCAAGTCCTAAGGTCAGAGTCTCTAGTTGAGAAGAAGACACAGAGAATGACAGACAGTTAGAAATCTGCAAAGTTATTACATTACTTTGTCATTCTTCCAATTCTTCTTTTCCAATCTTCCATCCAACATTATGGGATGAAACCATCCAAAGGAATCAGTTGGAAAACTCTGAAGAATAACTTGAAACTCTTCTTGGCCTCTGGAAAATTCTGCAATCCCTCTTATTTAATTATGCTACAGCTTGTATAACACTTTGGCTGCATTTCTCTTTCTGCTTTGTTTTGTTTATGTTACTAAGAATATTTGCATGAAAACAGGATATTTGTTTATTAAGAGTTCATCATCTCCTGCTGTGCATTCCCCACTTTAAGTCATATTCTTTAACATTTATTAGCAGAAGGAGACCATAAATCCTGTTTCCCGTAAATGTGCCTAATAATAAAATGAGGAAAGAAACTAAACCAAAGTAGAAAGACTCAGGGAGAAAGAAAGACAAAGCAAGGGAGATGGGTAGTCTAGATAACGCATAATATGTGCATAATTGGTAGTTTTCAGATCAATGGAATAAAAGCTTGTCACGCCATGTCAAATTTCTTTCATATTTTTAATCCACCCTTCTATTCCTAACCAGTCATTCCCCAGATGAAGTAGACACACACAGAAGACCTACCTTGTCAGCAGAAAGCTCATAACTGCCACTCTGCCCATTTCTGTTCTCTTCATTTGCTCTGAATAGGATGGTATCCTACAGAAGGGATGTGCAACATAGGAAAGAAGAATGCACATCTGCCCGCACAGCTGGCACCCTAGATATGAAGTCTCAGAAGAGAAGATTAAAGTGACAAGGAAAGACTAAACAAGCCTCAAGTACAGATTGGGGTTGAGCTTCATAATGTCTTCTCATTTATCATTTTCCTTTGGAATATGGTTTGCATTTCTCCAAGATGTATTGGATTGATAGATTCTCACATGACTGAACATGATTACAGTTTTGAGAGCTTTTTTTAGCCCTAAAATCTGCAAAGAGCGACAAGTAGTTGGCTACAGAAAATGAGGAACTATTCTAAAATGCTGACGCCATTGCCCAAAGCACTAATATGAAAAACACACACACAAAGACTTTCTACTTGCCCTTTGCAGGATAAAAATGGAGCTTACATACAGTCACTAACAATTTTCAATAGTAGACATCTATAAATTTGGAGAAATTTTTCTTCCAAATGGAAGGCATATCCATCTTATGCCTTATCTAGGCATAAGAAAAATGATGCAAGGAAAAAATTGGAAATAATTCCAGAACTTTGTCATATAGTTCTGTCTATATTAAAAGATCTTCAGAGATATTAAACAAAACAAACAAAAAAAAATCTAAAAATAGGGTAAGATTTCCCTTTCGACAACCAGGTGATGAATCTCATTGGGTGTTAAACTTTGACTATCTGTGCCTGTCCCAGTTGGCAAACAATCAAGGACTGACCTAATATGAGCAGAATTTCAAATGCTATCTGAAAATGAGTTATTTTTATTAAGTTTGTCCTAAAAATGTCTTGAATCACCTTTTTCTTCCCTTTGTCTTTCTTTAAGCATTCCTTTATTCTGCTTGGAGTCAGATTCAAGCTGATCAATCCTTCTAGACCCAAACGACATATCTTCACTGAAATAAGGATACATCAAATAGGCAGCTAAACCAAATTTGTCCTGAATTTGTGAAAGATTCAAAAACAAAAAGTCAAAACTACAATTCTGTCAATTAAAACACTCATTGGTACAAGAAACTTGTCAAGAGAAAACTGGGAGAAACTGAAGGGTAAGGCAATTACATATCAGCCCAAATATGTCAGTGACGTTCTTGGCACCTTTCATATGAAATTTGTTGGCTATTTCATGACTATACAAAGTGTTATAACAGATTGGATCCCAAGTTAAGCTTTCCAGCATGCTGTCTTCGACAGTGTGGGGTGCTAAATGAAAATAACCCCATTTTAAACAGATACCTAGTAACCTGTTTCATAGAAATATCAATTGATATAGATAGGCTTAAGGTTTGAAATGGTGAGGCCTTTGTCTTTTTATACCCTTACACAAAAATGCTTTAAAATTCCCAGAAAATGAACACTTTTTTTTCCCCAATAAGACTAATATAATTATTTTGGTTTCTTATGTGTGAAATGAATACTTTCATAAACAATTCTAACTGAAGGACATAGCAAAGGAAATGAAATTCCTTGTTTCCCTGAAAATTACAATTAGTCCAAGTCACAGAATGTAACACAAGGCACAGGCAAAGCACAGGCTTATTAAAAAAGAAAAAAAAAGAATCTTAGGCAGCTATCCAAGTCAGTTAGTAGGACAAAACATATAACTAAAATCCATGGCCTAGAAATGGGTCTTAAACATAGTTCTCCATTACCTGGTTCTGTTGTATCAGTTATTTGGCACCACATCTGCTCCCTCTTTCGTGTTCAGTTCACTCAGTGGCCTCACTGTTGTGACACAAATCTCAAAGACTGTCCCTTTTCTTTGCGAGAGATGGGCTCCTAAATGAGGACACAGCATCTAGGATGGATTCCCTTTGGGAAGAAATCCAGGTAGATGGACACAGAAGGTGTCACAGTGTATTTGCGATAGATCACTCAGCAGATTGCTCAATCCTAGCAACTGGGCACCAAGCCTGTACTCATGCTACACAGTATAGACAAAGTTTTAAAAGCTTTTGGAAACAAACCACCTTTTGGAAACAAATCTCCTTTATAGATGAAGCCTGAGATAATTCTGTTTGGCCCCTCCAGGTGGGCTAAGGACAAAGCCCTTACTAAGTCCCTTACCTTTAGAGACCTTTGCCTTCTAGAGCATGGGTGACACAGGCTAAAAGAAAATGAAACTGTGCCAGGTCATTCCAGAATTGGAATCATAAGCTCTTTAAACACATTTCAGACACAGGCCTCAAACCACTTGGACTTCACATTTACAATAAACTGCATGTTTTATATTTTTATATATGAAACTCTATCGAGTAACCACTCATGCTCAATACTCACTAAGATCTAAATGATTCCCACAACTAGAAGTGTAGATTTTTGAATTTTGAAAAGAATAAAAAAAAAAATCATATCACTATTCCAAAAATTGTAACTGGCAAACTTTAGAGACAAACACATTCGATTTCAGATAACTACTGTGTAACTCCTAATTCCTCATTTGTGCTTCTAAAATACCATGGACTTATTTTCAGAAGCAATAGACTTGTGAATAACAAGGATTATTCAAGCTCTTTAAGACCTCTAGCCACAGAGGAAATTGTCTCTTTGTCTCCACAAGTTCCTTTGTGACTAGAGGTCTTAAAGAATGTGAATAATCCATATTTAGGATAATCTCAGCTTCACAGGTCTTGCTTTTTTCCATTGCAAGGATAGCGAGCACTATTACGTCTGATGTATCTTGTTGGGAATTTGGGACCTGCATGACTTATGTTAAATAATATTTGGTTATTTCATATTTTCCTTGGACTCAGCTACACATTGGTCTTGGTGCCAGAATGAGGAGAAAATTAAAAAATATTTTAGGAGATCCCAGTTCTCAAACCATTTAAGTCTTTAAGTTTTCTCTTTACTTGACTCCAACAAAAGGAGGCAAACATGGTTTGCATGCAAGTAGGTATCATATTTTATTTTAGCAAGATTAAGAGCAATCCAAGCCACAGAAAGCAGCCTATGCACTAAGACATGAATAGTGTAGATTATAGCTATAACATAGGCAAGGATGTAAGGACACCCATTTTTGCCTGGATGCACACACCATCTTTGGATCGCTGTTAGTACACTAAGCCCAGTCCTTGCAGTGGGATGTGCTTATGCAGATTCCTATTCCTGGGTTCCATTAAGCTCAATGGGACTGTGCACTGGACAAAAGTTCACTGCAAGATCAGAGCTTTGATTGCAAGCTCTTTGTGACAACAAGGTTGTCTAATTCTATGTTTTATAAAGTGCTGTGAACATCTCTAGAGCTATATAAAAGCGTAATAAATAAAGTAACAACAGAAGCAATAAAAGAAACCTAAAACTAGTGGATGCAAACGGTCACTAAACAAACAGCAGTGCTGGATGCAGTATGAACTACCATGTACGTAGCTACTGGAAAACATATGGGCCATATCAGACTGCAGCAGCAAAAAAGGCTCTTCAGTAAAGCATACTTATCCAAACATTTTGCCACATTTGTATTATTTTCCTGTATCATTATGAATTGGCTAATCTCTGTTTGCAATGCATCCCAGCTTCATTCCTATGAGTCTTTTTGCAACATAACAATCAATCCTGGGATATCTGTGATATGCAAACCCATTAGGATTTCCTCCTGTGCTTTCAGCTTTCAAACTGGCTGACAATGTTTGACTATAGAGTAGATGGTCAAAAGAACAGGGATGTTACTCACTGGCTATCTATTAACCAAGGAAAATAGCAATGCCCATTATCAAATAAACTTCTCTTTACTGACTTTGCTACCTACGTGTTTCCAGTCAGTAAAAGTTTCAGCAAGCAGAAAGAAGATATTTGTTTAGAATGTGGATTAGCGTGTACTTCAGACTACATAGTACTTTAGGGCTAAAGTTGCTACTGAGGACCAAAGTCCCTACTATAGATATTTGAGGGGCAGCAGTTTTGACTTTTTTTTTTTCCTTTGGTTAAGCTTTGAACCATACAGGTCCCATGGCCTGAAAGCCCTCCAGCAGCTGGAGGGCATCAGTGTCCATGCTGGAGCGCATCAGCATCCACGCTGGAGCACATCTTCCAGTTTCATGTGAAAGGAATCCAGTCCATGCGCTCCAAGATCACTTGCCAAGACAAATCAAAGCAAGGTAAGCAGGGGCAATGAGGAGATTCTCCTCAAAAGTGCTCTCCTGACATGAACTAAGACTCACAGGTAGATGCTCCCTCCCTGTGCATATTTATAGCAGACAGACGCAAGAACTGACTTATGAACCTTTCCTGGTGACCTGCAGGGACAGTGGTGTGGAAGTAATTTTCTTCTTAGAAAAAGCTAATAAATAAACATGAAAGTAAGGAGACGTTATTTCTTCCCTATAATACATTTTTTCCCACCTACTAACTGTTCTGGCTTCACCAACATTTGTTATGTCCATGCATATGGAAACAGAGACAACCCAAAAAACTACATAAAAAATAAACTGATCAGCGATGCAATCCTGTGAATATTGTGATCACATTTCAGAAAACTCTGAGAAATTTTACCCTTAACAACAACTCTATCCTTTCCTTCTCAAGCTTCTTAGCAAATGATGCAGCCTGTTGTCTTCAATGTACTTCAATCAAAGTATTTTGATGTGTTTAAGTTGGTAGATTCTGTATAGGAATCAGTGTGTAAAACTAAAGGCATTTTAAAAAAAAAATTAAAGAAAAACTCAAAATCTCTCCATACATTCTTTTCTGTAAAGTCTAAACATCTGCTTAAGATCCTGACACAGTAACACAATATGTCTGCAGCTTTCAAAGTTATGAATAAATACATTTTAAAACAAAATACTGTAAAATCTGTTCCTCTTCCATTCGCCTGCCAAACTCGGAGTTCAAGAATCTCTGACCTGGTCCCTGTAATCAGTTTCTGGCCCTGGTGCAGCTCCAGGGAGCTGCCCCGGCCACTCTGCTGCCTCCTGGCTCTGCACAGCCCTCGTGGGCACGCGTGCGCCAGAGCCAGGGACGTGCTATGCTTGTGTGTGTACAGGCACCAAAGGACACAGCAAAGAGAATTAGATTTTACCTGCTTGTTTGCACCCAAGTCCCAGATTTAAAATCTTCTTTAGCTCAAGTCTTCTTGCAAGACTAGTGTCCTCTTTCCACAGGGCTGTGAACCAAATTTGTAGAATTATTTTATATCTCTTGTTTTAGGGTTTTTCATGACAGCTTAATCTAAAACTTGCTTAGCCAACGACATTTCTGAGCATGTTATTTCATGGATCATAGTTGTCCACCCAGCTAAATGAATGTAAAGATATATTATCTGATATTTAATATCCACCTACCTCATAAATATCACAGTATTTAAGCAGCTCTTCTAACAAGAAACAACTTTAAATTTGAAGCCTTTATTTCAGCTGAGCGTGTTTTATTTCTGCTAAATTATTTCTGATTACAGTTGGTTTAAGTTATAGAGTTATCAGCTGTTCATAAAGCGATCAACTCCTTAAACTTGCTGTTTTCTAGGGGACTTTCCTTATTGTGCTGTACTTCATCCCCCTTTGTTTTATCTTCTCCCAGTGGAAGACTCTGCCAAATATTTCAAAGCCATTCTTGGCAAGCTGTAAAATAATTTGAACAGAATATACTGCAATTAGAAATTTTTGGCAAGTTTTGTGTTTTGGACGCTGATGAGAAGAGTATCAGTTTTAGTATACTTGACCAGTTCATTATTTTAGATAATTTCCTGCCACACAGCACCATAGCTACAACTTGTGTTTGCTTGGAAAATCAGCAAGGAGACACATCCCAATTTCTATGGTTTTTAAAGTGCAGATAACATTAAGTAAAATTGTTTTTCTCACCCCATCTGTCACTCACTCAAATCTAACTCATAAAGTCTTATTTTTCTCTCTAACCTTCTGTGTAAGCTGTTTCTTACCCTCTGAAATGCAATATCATGTCACTTATACAAGCAAAGATTGTAAAACACACAGAAGGACGTATTTGCATTGCTGTCATTACAGGCCAGATTCAATTATTCGCTCTTTTGTTTGGCTCTCTCCTCACAGAAATCCACATACACATTTTTGGGTGGCAGGGGGTGAGGACAAGGTTTGTGACCTTATGCAGGTTTCTGTGCTACAGAAGCCAGACAACATTTTTATTGGATCCTATTCTAAATTTGTGTCAGCACTTCCTTTATAAATCCTTATTTTGATACGGATTATGAGCTGCTCATAAAAAATCTATCCTAGACTGAAAGACTATATTTTTGGATGGCGGTGCTAAGTATGAGACTTGATAATTTGCTCTTTCTAGACCCTTAGATTACTAACAAAACACCTTGTGAGAGTTCAGAAACCTTTTTACCATTTAGAAACTTGTTCTCTTTATGTTTTACAGTTATAGATCGGGCAAGCTGTTTGCTGGAGTTTTTATTTCCTTTACATAAATTTTTCAATAAAAACTTCCAGAGAAACCATCAGTAACAGACCACAGTGCAAGACATGTACATTTCTACCGCTGCTAGGAAAAGTCCTAATGGTTGGGGTTATTTCTGCCTCACACAGTTATCACCTTTAAAGAAGAAAAACAAAAACAAACAAACAAACAAACAAACAAACCCCAAAACTCATAAAACTAAATCAGGTCAGAGTGCAGTGAGTTCAAAACGGGGTGAAGACCCACGTTCTCATTTTCACGGAAACAAGGAAGGAGGAAGAGTTGATTTTCTTAAATTTCTATCTACATTGTGGTATTTTAAAAATAAAACTGTATTTACCTGTCACTGTAGATAACATTTCTCAGGAATCAGCACCTTGTTTGCCAACATACTCAGCTCCTCATAGTCATCACATATCACGGATCTTCATAATAAGGTTAGATATAACCTTATTATAGTCATGGCACTTAACAGATAAAAGTTTTGCATTCAGAAACATAATGCATGCTTCCTTAAAAATACAGAAGGGAAAGAAAGCCACTTTTTAAAAGTGCTTCAGTGATTTCTCCAAAATTGCCTTCTTGCCAATGATACCATGTTGCAGAGCAACCCAACAAAATAAGCTGGCTTTCTCAGGGCAATTTTCTATAGTCACAAACTAGCTTTGCTGTTTGAGTACGTATGGCCCAGCTGCTGCTTTTCAGAGCCACTAGTATGTTCAAGGAAAATGCACATTCTACTGTGAACTGCATATTTCCAAGCCACTACAACACACGTGCAATGGCAATGCAACAATACAAAATACCTGCAATGGAAACTACTTGCAATGGCAACGCGACAATACAAAATATTGTACAAACAATACAAAAAATACACACACAAAAAGGAGGATAATGAGCATTTCTTAACAATTTTATAAGCTCAACAATGGTGATAATTTTAAGGACAAAAGTTTATTATGGAAAATGCTCTGGAAAGCAGTCACTGACCAATACTTAGTTTTATAAGAGAAGAAATAAAACCAACAAGAGTCCTCCATGTAGTTCACAGAGCTGCACTGAATTTAGCTTTCTGGAAGCACCGAGCTAAGTCACATGCTGCAGGGAGAACTGCACCATGTCTCCCCTGGTGAAGTGTTGCTTTCCCAATCATGGTAAACAATTTGATATGAGTGTTCCTGGCAACCTCAGTGACCGAATACAACAGGAGCTGGATAATGCTTCAGTGATGATTTACAGAAACTCTTATATGTTTATACCTTCAGCAGACCATCAAATGTGAGAAATGTTTCGACCAGTAAAATAATTATTCTGGGAAGAAAAGTGGTGCTGCCATTATCCATGGTGCTAGCTTCTGCCTAATAGCTAATTTGCTTTCATTCTTTAGGATAACAGATGTGTTCAAGCGTTATGCAGAATACATTACTTTCATAAAGGGATCGCCACTTGTTAGTGTTCTCTATTGCTGTCATCATCACATCCACATCATTATCTATGTCAATCTCAATAACTAGCTACATGTACAGATATTTGCAGTGTCTATATGAGGACTCATGACTTGAAGAAAGCTAGTGAGTTTTGTCTACTGTATTCTGCATTTTTTACTTTATCAACTCTAATTTAAGGCACTGGCTTTTAAATAAGGACATGCCAGGCCCATAATGAAATCCATGAAAGTTACATGACAGATACCTGCGAGGATCTAGGCAGGAACATGTAAATTCTCTGTGTGGTCTGAGATCCTAATATTTCTTTTTCTCCTTCTAATATTTTGATGCACAGAGCTGAAACAGAAGAATTTTTAAAGGATTTCTTTCCTTTTATGTTCTCTTAGATCTATAGATCAAATACATAATTTAAAGAATTATACAAACTCTTCTGTGTATCCGTTAAAATAAATTCAAGGAATTCCTCATAGATATTGCCAGGTGCTAATATGAACTCAAAACATAAATGTCAAACGATGGCACTTTCTCTAAGAAGACTAATTCTCCATTAGACTGAAGATGTAGTAAAAACTGCAGCTTCCTCCAGTAATGCAGGAAAAGCATGTTTTTCCTTTGTTTTGTTTCATAAGTATGTAAATGACAGAGGTCATACCTAGTGCTCACTTCAAGGAAGAGACTCCTGTTCTGCACAGAGCATTCCACATTTGACGAACTGAATCTAGCAGGAACAGAAAACAAACACACGTGATCTCAATGACTCCACTTATAAAAAGAAAACAAATGGAGATAAATTTTAGGCACCATTCCTAAGTGGGGGCACAAAGTACCCACATACAGATGTGCAATAAACTATAGGGCATATGAAGGCAGGCTCTGCTTGATACTTACAAACTGGTAAGTGCCTATATGCTTACAGATTTATGAACTACTTATGTCAAGTGAAATCTACAGCTATGGGAAATCAGCATTCAGTTTGCATGCTCTAAGGATTTGGTCCTCAGAGATGTTTGTGCCTTGGCATTCACATTTCCTCCCCTCCAGGCCTATTTTCATACTTTTCCCTAAGTTTCCTAGAGGGTTAGGTTGGTCACAGAAAACCAAATCTATGCTTTTATCAGTAATATTATTGTCTGTAAACCTGAACACACAAGACATTACTTTTGTTAGTACCTTTCAGATATTTGTATGGGAACATCGTTGACCCAACGTACTGAGGTTGAGTTATGAAACATACCAAAAAAAGATCATAAATGACTATTCATTGAAATTTTTGGCACCAGTAAAACCTGGCATGAAAATCCAGATCGGTTCAAAAGAAAACTTTTGAGCTGAAGAGGTGGAATAAATGATTAGCAATCCTTTATCTATCGAAACACAGATAATAATCCACTAGGGATGCCTTTTGCTGAGTCATTATAATTCTGAAACATTGCGTCTTCAGTTAGCTAAAAAAGAATTTTGGCCATAATACCGTGTTTCCCAGGAATAGCTTTAATTTCTGCCCTCAATGAATGTTTGGGGATGGAATTTGTTTTTAATTTACAAGGCTGGCATGAGGAAACTCGGCTTGGGCGTGTTCCAGTTTTCCTGATTTTATCCACTGGATAACATAGCTCAGAACTTTTTAGGGTCAGCCTAAGGTGTTTAAGTAAAGGTGTATCATAACACATCACATTTTCTTGTGTCTTCAGGCTCATATCATGACCTACCTCCCTTGCTGCTTAAAGTAACGGGATCCTTCCTTATTCCATCAAGAATTAATGTAGATGAAACATCTCTCCACTGGGCTCGGTTCACTGCAATCTTCTAGCTAGTCTTCTGTTAATAAGAGACAATGAGGGTTATTTTATCAACCTTGTACGTAAGCACACAGTAACAGCCCACAATCTCTCCCTTAGACACTGCGCAGGAGTAGAAACATGTTGGAGAAGGTCAGAGAAACACACATGGCACCTGAACTATACAACATGTGGAGATGTGCAGTCTCCTCAGCATCTCAACAGAGTCAAGCCCAAGGTCAGCTTTGCATGCAAGTGCTTTTTAAGCTTTATGTAAAGCAGTAACCCTACACAGCCCTTTTCTGCAAAAATAAGCAAAATCCTTCTGTATCACATGCACAGAGATGCATGGGCCAGATAACAATTCCAGGATTTACTTTTTTTTCCAGGGTGTTTATAGGTTCTGGATGCCAGCTTACTGGTATCAGTAATAGCTAGTTGGACCAAGAACCTCCTTTAGAGGACTGAAAAGCAGGTAATCTTATGGTGTAGAGTTCCGGGGCCCTAAGCACTGTATGGTCCTGAGCACTGAGTTCCTGTAGGGTCTCTGCTACATTCTGGTCCTATCCTGCTCACAGTTTATTCTAGCTGCTGAGTTGAAAATTCCTTCTAATTTTAAGTCTGAGG